>NW_026020769.1:1266852-1407770 GCF_900185275.1 Solanum verrucosum
ATTGTTGTCACTTTTTTAACATTTTAAATGAATTATTTCTTTTATTTTTGTGTATGGTTAATAACCGAATAACTGAATCAAACCAAACCAAAACCGATAATCACCAAACCAATAAATGTATATTATATTTAGTTTGGTTTGGTTTTGATAATTTTAAAACCGATTAAGTTGGTTTGGTTTTGATTTTGACTAATAACCGATCCAAACCAACCCGTGAACACCCCTAAGTCCGTTGTCTAATCATGAACTTAATATATATGAATCTCTTACTCCTCTTCGGAATTTCAATAAGAAGAAGATTCACTAAAGTTTTGGATTTAGAATTTTTTTAAAATTCTCTTAATTTTTCATCTCATATTCATCGATTTAGAGTTTAGCTCTTCCGTGTGCAAGGTAAGTTCTTATTTCACTTAATCACTTAAATTTCCCCTTCTTAGTATGTCTGCGATTTTTTTCATATGCTTGCATTCACTGAAAAATAGTGTTTGTTGTCACTCATGAACTTTTCATAAATGCCTTTTTCTTTTCTATCACATATCTTAATTTTCAGATTCTTTACTCGCTGAATCAGTGTTGTGTTAAGGTAGATGAATACATTACAACTCTCAATGGTTGGTTGTTCATATAAGTTTCTTCACACTTACATTCTCTTTGAGGCATGAATATGAGGTACAATCAGATGGTCTTGCAGAGTACAAGCCTTGGCAACATAGATTATGATGATTAGTAACTTCAAAAGAACTTTCTGATGGTTTTATTTGATATTTTTGGATGTTTTGGATTATTCGGTTTTAACACAAAAACCATACAAGAAGTACAATTTTGAGTCGTCTTTCAAGATGAGAAATCTTGATGAACCTAAAAGTTGTCTCATGTAAAAACTGATTGTGATCATGAATGGATTATGGACACGCAGTCTGGAAGACACTATTGTTACTTTGTTGAGTGAAAGATGGCAGATTTCCACCAAAGATTGGTTCCTTGCCTCCATTTTTATTATATGCTTTACTTGAGCCGTAGTCTATCAGAAACAACCTCTCTACCTTCCCAAGGTAAGGGTAAGTATGCATACACACCATCCTCCCTAGACCTACTTCTACTTCTGGGATTGCATTGGTATGTCATTGTTGTTGTTTGCTCCTTTGTTTGATTCAGGGTTAGGGGCAGGCTAGCTAAACTATATACTTCTAATTTTACTATGTTACTATCAATACATATGGTTATACCTGTTGAATTTTTCGTTTAACGTGTTAACTGTATATGATTGGGTTACTTTGATGGAGTCGGTGGCGGAGCCAGAATTTTCAATAAGGGAGTTCAAAATATGTAGAATAGACACACGAAGTAGCCAAAAGGGGTTCGACATCTACTATATATACATAAAAAATTATTTTAACCATGTATAAATAATATAATTTTCCACCGAAGGGGATTCGAATGAACCCCCTTGTACTAAGGTGGCTCCGCCCCTGGATGGATTCACCAAAGAAATCTTAATGTTGGTTTTGGATGAATCTTTACACATAATAACAAAGTATAGTTTATCATAAAAATTGATTAGTTAGAGAAGAAAATGGAGAATTATTCGCAAGCTCTCTTAATTTTTCAATTCTGGTATAATCCAAGAGGGGACGTCATATATGTATGGTACATGGATGACAGCGATGAGGACCAGAGGTTTCCTCAGCACCATGATCCAAAGAAATTTGTGTCTCTTGACAAGCTTGCTGGTAAAGATCAGGCTAAGAATTATATCTGTATAAATTATCTATGAGGAACAGAAAATCCCCCTTTAAAACACCCATTCAAAAAAAAATCGCTAGGTGTCAGGGCAGTTTATCTCTTCCATGTTCCCTCCAATACCTTTCGATAAGTTTTTGAGTTCTCTGAACAAGGATCTCACATTTGTAAATTCTGGCTTAGTGGATAAATTACTTTTCAATTAATACTGCTAATCTAATTTATTGCCAACTCTCTTGGTATTTTGGGGTTAGAAATTGAACAGGTGGATATATTTTTTATGTTGTCATTCATAGATGAAAACCTACATTGATAAGGATGTATTATCATTGGTCCAAATTGAACAAGGAGTAAAATAATGAACCAACCCTAAGAGTGGTTACAAGTTGATTGCTGGTTTTGTCCTGCCTTCGTACTCCCTTCTTAATTACTATATGAAAAATTTCGGAACTTGGAATGTACTGCTAGGTACTAAAGAGGTCGGTATATTTAAATTATTATTTTATTTAAATAATATCGACTTCACGATGTCGGTTTTTATTAAATATTTTTAAATATAGACAATTATTTTTAAAAATACCGACATCCCATGGTCGATAAATTAAACACTTCTCTTAAAAAAAGAATGATAATATCAAAACCCTAAGTCAAGTCTCACTCCTCTCTCATCGGTGCCCACCCCCGACCCACCCCCATCGGCGCCCATCCCTACCCATCTCCGACCGGTGACACGCCACCATCGCAACAGTAGAGGCAGGTCGTGCGCAACAACAGATTGAGGCCGCGCGCAGCAGCAGAGGCAGATCGCACCAGCAATAGGAGATCGCACCGCCTCCATCCAGACTGGCGTCGCCTCTATATCAGCTTTCTCAGTTCATGTCGCCTCCATATCAGCTTTCTCAGTTCATGCCACCATCCCCGACCTTCTTACTCAAGGTGAATTTTTAGAACCTCCATAACATATTACTTTTGTTTCTATTTAGTTGAAGTATCTCAAAATTAGAGTACTAATATACTTAGTTCAATTATATTTCACCATCTAAGGTTCCTATGTTTGTCCAAAATTTGCTTGCGCTCTTATTAGTCTTAATGTTAGCCGAACATACACACACATACCGATTAACATTTGTTTCTTTTCGTGCTAGGCAACTGACCCTGACCTCGACCCACTACCTTTCTCCTTTCATTCAAGGTTAGGGTTTCATAATATTATTTTTAATTTCTTTCAATTTGAGTATTGAATTTGTTAATTAGTGTATTGAATTAGTTTTTTATTGATTGTTAGTTTGATTGATTGTTAGTTAGTAAGTGAATGATTTAAGGTTTTTGATTGTTAGTTTGAATTAGGGATTATTTGATTGTTAGTTTGTGTTTGTTGATTGTGAATTGAAAATTTTAATGTTAGGGTTAGTTTGAATTAGGGTATCTTAGGATTTGTTTGAAATTCAGTATTTCTTGAGTTAATTAGTTTGATTTTGGAATTGTAAGATTAGATTGAATTAGGGTATATAAGCAGTTGTTTGAATTTGGGTATTATTTGAGTTAGTTTGAATTATTATTGAGATTTTAGGACTAATAGTTTGAATTTGGGATTAGGAATATCTAGTTAGTTTGAATTTAGGATTTTAGCACTAGTTAGATTTTGAGATTTTAGGACTAGTTTGAATTTGTGATTTTAAGACTAGTTTGAATTTGTGATTTTAAGACTAGTTTGAATTTTGAATTTAGGACTAGTTTGAATTATTATTGAGATTTTAGGACTACTAATAGTTTGAATTTGAGATTTTAGCACTATAGTTTGATTTTTGAATTCTAGGAGTACTTTCAATTTGTGATTTTAAGACTAGTTTGAATTTGGAATTTAGGACTAATAGTTTGAATTATATTTGATATTTTAGGACTAATTAATAGTTTGAATTTGGGACACTAGCTAGCTATTTTGAATTTGGAATTTTAGAAATTTGAATTACAACTTAATTAGAACTTATAATTAATTATACCTTGAATTTACTATAAATTGAACTTAATTAGGAATATGAACTTGAAATTAGAACTTGAACTTGGAACTAATTAGCTTGAATATATAGCTAATTAAGTTTAGAAATTAGCTATGAACTTCAATTGAAACTTGAACTTATTAAAACTTGAATATATATATATATATATAACTAATATTCTTGGATTTGAAGTTTATATTTAACTAATTTAAGAACTTTTCGTGCTAGGCAACTGGGGAAGCTCAACATCTAAAAAAGTTGATACAAGACTATATTGCTTATTTCATCAAAGTTGCAGATAAGGTTGGTGCTTCTAAATTTCTTAAGTTCAAGTACAATTGTTTTCAATAATGTGTTTGTGTCCATCTAGTATTAATACTTAGCTTTAATTTTGTGATAATATTTTTGTGTCCATCGAGTGTTTGTTAAGCATAAGTACCAACACTAGTTGATCCTATTGATGACAAAATTGATTTTCTTGCAAGATTGATTTGTGTCCAACTAGTGTTGATATTAAGCTTTAATTTAGGAATAATGTGTTTGTTAAGCATAAGTACCAACACTAGTTGATCCTATTGATGACAAAATTGATTTTCTTGCAAGATCGATTTGTGTCCATCTAGTATTGACACTTAGCTTTAAATTTAGAAATAATATATTTGTTAAGCATAAGTACCAACACTAGTTGATCCTATTGATGACAAAATTGATTTTCTTGCAAGATCGATTTGTGTCCATCTAGTGTTGACACTTAGCTTTAAAAAGTTGTTAAGTTGTTTAAATAAGTTAAATTAAATAATGTGGTTTTGTTGATGGATTTAGTTGTTGGAATTAATTCAAAACTAAACTAGTTCAAGTTAAAAAGTTGTTAAGTTGTTTAAATAAGTAAAAATAAATAATGTGGTTTAGTTGGTGGATTTAGTTGTTGTATTAAGTCAAAACTAAATTAGTTAAAGTTGTTATGTTGTTTAAATAAGTTAAAATAAATAATGTGATTTAGTTGGTGGATTTAGTTGTTGGAATTAAGTCAATACTAACTAGTTAAAGTTATAAAGTTGTTTAAATAAGTTAAATTAAATAATGTGGTTTTGTTGATAGATTTAGTTGTTGGAATTAAGTCAAAACTAAACTAGTTCAAGTTAAAAAGTTGTTAAGTTGTTTAAATAAGTTAAAATAAATAATGTGGTTTAGTTGGTGGATTTAGTTGTTGTATTAAGTCAAAACTAAACTAGTTAAAGTTGTTTAAATAAGTTAAAATAAATAATGTGGTTAAGTCAATACTAAACTAATTTTAGGACTACTACTAGTAAAATTATTATTAAATTTTATTTATAATATAATTGAATACCTATATTTTTGTAGATGGATCATCGTTTATGCATTATGAAGCTGGTGCTAGTTTGAAACCTGAGTTTATTGACGGTGTTAGAAATTTTATTGAGCATACAATGACACTTGACATTTTCAAGAATAATGGATTGGTTAGGTGTCCTTGTAGTGCATGTAAGTGCTTAGATTTTTTTAAACCAGATACAATTATGGTTCATTTGTACCGTAATGGATTTAAGCCTAGATATTTTGTGTGGATTGATCATGGAGAAAGTGATGGATTAGATGGTATGTTTTATAATTCGATTCCTGTGGATGTATATAATATGATTGCACCACATGGCCAAATTAGGGTTGAACAGGTTAGGGTTCAACATGATAGGGTTCATAAAATGATAAATGATGCTTTCGGGGTTCAAGGTGGGATGGAACCGGAACAATATTTTGATGAAGTTCCTAATGAAGAAGCAAGACGCTTCTATGATCAATTAGAAGAGTCTAGTCTTACACTATGTGAAGGGAGTCTGCATGCTGCCTTGTCAATTGCGATTAGATTAATGAATATTAAATCAGATTGGAATGTTCCTAATGCGGCTATGGACTCAATGGTTGATCTTTTGGGTGAACTAGTTAATTCGGAGTTTAACATACCAAAGAACTTCTATCAACCAAAGCGTTTGGTGTCCAAGTTAGGATTAACGTATGATAGAATTCATTGTTGTATTAATGGCTGCATGTTGTTTTACAAGACTGATAGTGAATTAGAAAATTGTAAGTTTTGTGGACATGCTTGTTATAAGAGGACTCCGGCTGGAAAGATGATCCCAGTTCAGGCGATGCATTATCTACCTCTCATTCCTAGATTAAAGAGGTTGTATGCATCGATGAGGTCTGCCCCACATATGAGATGGCATGGTGAATATAAAAGGCCGCCGGATGTCTTGTCTCATCCATCTGATGGTGAAGCATGGAAGCATTTTGATAATGTATATCCTGATTTTTCTAGTGAACCAAGAAATGTTAGATTGGGGTTGTGTTCAGATGGCTTCACACCATTCTCTAATAATGTTTCGCCTTATTCATGTTGGCCGGTATTTGTTACTCCATATAATCTTCCTCCTGAAATGTGCATGACCGGTCCCTACATCTTTCTAAGTTGTGTTATTTCAGGTCCTCGTAATTCAAAAGGTTTGATTTATGTCTATCTACAACCATTGATAGATGTGGTTTGAAGGCATTTTGACTTATGATATATCAACTAAGCAGAATTTCGTTATGTGTGCTTCTTTAATGTGGACTATTAATGATTTTCATGTATACGAGATGTTGTTTGGGTGGATGACAACTGGAAAGCTATTATATCCGTATTGCATGAAAAATAGTAAGGAATTCACTTTAAAGCATGGTAGAAAAAATACATGGTTTGATTGTCATCGCCAGTTCTTGCCAATGGACCATGAGTTTAGAAAGATGAAAAATGCATTTAGGAAAAATAAGGTTGAAAGTGACCCCCCACCTCCATTACTCACAGGGCATCAAATTTGGGAGAGAGTTTCTCAATTACCTAAAGTTATAGAAGTTTCACCTTCTAGACTTCCTGGATATGGTGTTGAACATAATTGGACCAAACAAAACATATTTTGGGAGTTGCCATATTGGAAGGACAATATGCTACGACATAATTTAGATGTGATGCACATTGAAAAAAAAATACTTTGACAATTTGTTTAACACAGTGATGGATGTTAACGGTAAGACAAAAGACAATTCAAAAGCTAGAATGGACATAAAGGAATATTGTAGGAGAAAAGAGTTATGGCTGCAGGAATTACAGAATGGTAAAATAGTTAAGCCCAAAGCCAGCTTTTCATTCACATTGGATGAGAAACGTGAAATTATTAAGTGGGTTAAATATTTGAGGATGCCGGAGGGATATGCTTCGAATTTAGGAAAGCGGGCAGATATGAATGAAGGAAAATTGATAGGTATGAAAAGTCATGATTGTCATGTGTTCATGAAAACTTTAATTCCTATCGCTTTTAGCCATCTACCCGAAAGGATATGAAAACCAATCACATAGATAAGTCTTTTTTAAAAAAGATTTGTGTTCTAGAAAGTTGTTGGAGCGTAGTTTAGACAGGATGGAGGAAAATATTCTTGTTACTACTACTAAGTTGGAGAAGATATTTTCATGTGGTTTCTTTGATGTGATGGAGCATCTTCCAATTCACCTTGTACAAGAGGCCCACCTCAGAGGTTCGGTTCAAACAAGATGGATGTATCCATTTGAGAAGTATCCATTTGAAATATTCACTAAGTCATATATATTCACCAAGTCTTTTATATATTAACATATATATACATATATACATGCAGAAAAATTGGCAGTTTGAAGCAAATGATTAAGCAAAGGGGAAGGATCTAAGGATCATTTGTTCAAGGTCATATTGGGAGAGAAATTGGTGATTTTTATTCTTATTACTTTGGTGATGATGTGTCATGTAGGAGAAACAGGCCCCATTGCAATGATGAAGGCGATATTGATCCTTTATTTCCACCGATATCAATTTTTAATCAAAATGGTCGAGGATCTAAAAAGCGTGGAAAGCGAAGCTTCACTGATATGGAAATGCAATTAGCTATGATACATATTTTGCTTAATTGTCCAGAGATTCAACCATATGTCAAGTACGTGTTAAAAATATGTTATTAAATTACATACTAATAAGTGATCATTAACTAACAAAATACTTGAATGTAAAATGATCAACTTGTTCATAAACACATGGGGTAATGAAGTCATCTATACAGAATTTTCCAAATGGCTGAGGAACTATGTAAGTGTGCAATCACTAAGTATTTAATAATATATTCATGTTATACTAAATTATATTACTTGAAATAACAATCACGTAGGTTTACGATGAATACTCAAGTGTCCAACATTTGCAATTAGTGAAAGAAGTAGCACTTGGACCTGAATCTCATGTACTGACAATGAATAAGTATTGTGTCAATGGTTTTAAGTTTCAAACTGAAGAAGTTTCTAGGAACAAGAAAATAAATAATAGCAGTGTCTACATACAAGGTGATGTTGATGGTACTGGTATGAATATTATGGTGTCATTCAAGAGATTATTGAAGTGAGGTATTCAGGCTGGCCTAAGAAGAAGATTGTATTGTTTCGGTGTGAGTGGTTTGACCCATCACATAGAGGCACAAAGGTGGACCATCAACATATTATAATTGAAGTTAAGCACACCAGGAAATACAGAAGTTATGATCCTTTTATTATTGCACAAAATGTTAAACAAGTGTATTACGCTTCATATCCATTGCGTAGAGAAAAAGTTGATTGGTGAGTTGATATAAAAAGTAAGCCTGTGGGAAGAATTAAATAGACAATGTCTTAGATGTGGCGTATAAAAATGATGTTGCAATTGTTCAACAACAAGTTCATGTTGAATTGGAAACCACACTACAACATCCTCAACACATATTAGAAGAAGTATCTGATGATGAGATATTGAATGTTGAGGAAGAAATATCCGAGAATGAGGAAAATGAATCATTTGATGACGAAGAATGGGACGATAATGAAAATGAAACAACTAAGGAGGAAGAATGGAAGAATGATGGAATTGAAACAAGCGAGGAGGAATAGTGTAAAATGAAAGCTAGCTAGTATATATATGTAAGTGTATTTTGCTAATTTTATTTAATTTATGATTTTTATATGTATTATACATGTAAATTTACATACAGATGTCATCAGGTGATGACGGTGATAGACATCGCGAGCATCTTGGAGTTAGCCAGACTAAACAGGCTAAAAATAAGAAGTCACCGATAGATCCTGAGGATATTGCAGGATCTATTTCTTCTGCGCCAGAGCGCATCAGCCATGATACTCATTTATTTGTTGTTCCGTTTGGTACGGCGGATCCTCGACAATATTATCCTAATTACCGTCGACCAGTCGATGCTTCATCTACTTCACATGCATTGCCTTCACGACGCTACGAGGACCTACCTTTACAGGCTATTCGTCGAGCACGACCCTTATCCGCAGGTACTCCATCTCCCACAGGTACATCTCCTCAGTTATCTTGCATGAGGCTTAGAGATTCTAGTAGCGAGCAGTCAGATGCTATGGCCAGTACGCCTCCATTGACTCAGCATTTTGTGCATCTTGATGTATCACTCTCATCTACAGCTACACCTAGTGCTACACCAGATGATATGATGCTTGCTCTAGCTCTTGGCCAGAAGGACAGACTTGGTAGAGTCATGATTGAGCCATATAGATCATTGTAAGTTTGTTTTGTTATCTATTTAGTTTATTTTATTTATTTCTTATACTTTAACATATTATTCATGAACTAACATATTTATTATGTATTTTGCAAGTGGTATCTTGCAAAGGATGCTGCCCACACTTTAATAGACTGTGTTAGAAGACTCTATACACAGGCTTATCACTCTTGGAGCGAGATTCCAAACAGTATACGCCAGGCAATGTTTAATAACTTTAAGGTATATATATTTTTAGTTGAGTTTAGTATACTTTACTTTTTTTTACTATCGATCTAATTAACGTTATTCAATTTTTTTCAGACTATGTGTACTTGGGAGTCGAGGTACAATTTGGTCATTGGGACCACATTTGACAGGAAGGCATCCGCCAGACTGTCTAGATGGCTAAAGAAAGTTCGGGATAGTGGTGAACGTCCCGGTTGGATGTTGCCTCATATTTTTTGATGAATTGGGTCAGTATTGGAACACAGACAAGTTTAAGGCAATATCAGATCAAGCCAAAAAGGCTAGAGGCAGTCTTAAAGGTGGCTCGTTGCACATCGAAGGTGCAAAAACGGTTGGAACAATTACACGAGAGATGGTAAGTTCTAATTCAAACTTTTAAATAAATAATTAGTTGATTCATATCTATCGTTATAAATTTCATTTTTCATTTATAGGAAAAAGAATTGGGACGCACTCTCATTGAACCAAAGGTTTTCAAGAAGACTCATGTCAGGAAGAAAGAAAATGAGTCGGATCCGGATGTGTAGGTGGAGGAAATGGCCGAACTAACTTTTGTAAGTTATTTAATATGAATAATATATATTAATAGTGAATATATTTAAGATATGTATATATATTGATGTCAAATTTTATATTTAATATGCAGAATGACTTTCATCAGTACGTCATTGAGAATCTAGATAGTTCGGTCCAATTGACACCTAAACTTTCCACCCAGATTTAGAAAGAAAAAGTGGTAGGGGGACACACAAGGTTAGAGTCTATGGTCTAGGCTCTCGAAACGATGTAAGACGACTCCAGTTAGGCTTAGAAAAAATTGGATCGTCACGTCAAGCTGAGGCACTTGACGGTGTTCAGATTGCTATTATGTCAGCTCAAATAGCTAAGCTTACATCGGCACTGGCAGAGTTGGAGCGGAGAAGAGTAGTTGAACAAGAAAGCATGAGTGAGACCGTTCAGCAAATCAAAGAACAAGTGATAAACCTCACTCGTCGACCTACTACTTCGGCTCCCGATGACACCGACGATGAGAGTGATAAGGATGATTATGTAGAACCCACTCCTAGTTTAGATCTGTAGACATTTATGAACCTTTTGTAATTTTGAAACGAATTTTGAAAGACTTTTTAAGTCTTTAATTTGTGATTTAGATACTTTTTTATGTTATTTTAAGGTTGTTGTTTTATGTTTTGTTTAGATTATTTATAATTGTGTGTGTTGGATTGGGTTGAATAGTGTAGAATTGAATTGCATTTGCAGGTGGACAGTTTCTGTTGTCAAAAATATTGCAGGAAAAGCGACGGACAACGTGGTTTTGTCCGTCGCTTTTCATGGATTTTCAAAAATAAAATTTCCAAAAAAGCGACGGACAGGGTCCTTTTGTCAGTTGCTTTTCTGGGATTTTCAAAAATAAATTTCCAGAAAAGCGACGGACTGCGTCGCCTTTTAGAAATAAATAAAAAATTAAAATTAAAATAAAGCGACGGAGTCTGTCGCTTTTGTTAAAAAAATTCAAAAAAAATAGTCAAAAAGCGACGTTGTCCGTCGCTTTTTAGCGATGTTGTCCGTCGCTTTTTGAAAAGGGTCGGGCTAAAAAGCAACGTAGGTGACTGCGTCGCTTTTTCGTCAGTTTTGACCAAAAAAGCGACGCAGTCTGTCGCTTTTGGCCGTCATTTTTTGATAATTCTTAGTACTGAAACAATAACAACCAAAAGGAATAAGGCAAGCCAAAAGAATACATACATAAGAACTGAATCCCTCCGAGAACCTGGAAGTCACAAGTACAGAGCCATACTAAGAGTACAAGTCCCAAAAGTGGACCAACATACAAAAATATATGCAACTACAAAGGACCTGTCTCAACTACAAAAGACGAGCCACAAAATAAAACTAGAGGAGATTTGTAAACCCGAAGCATTACAGAAATGTCAGTATTCCTGAGCTATGAAATGAAGGAAACACAGAGCCTGGACCTCGAACCGCGGGTGAGTCTGCCTATAGTAAATACGTCGATAGAGCCGAACTCTGCAAGGGATAACAAAGAGCCCGGACCTCGAACCACGGATGTCGACTACCCGTAAATAAAGTGATATAACCCGGGGGGCAAACTCTGTATGTTAACTCCATTATAAGAGGGTAAATAAGAAGCAACAGGAAGAATAGATCCCGGACCTCAAGCCGTTGGTGAAACCTCTTGTTAAGTTACCACGGCAGCATAAAGCTTCCAAATAAGCCATCCAAGGATTCCCGCAACTAAAAGTCATGGGAAACCCTTCATAACCATCTTCTATATCCTCTAACAATCTCACAGTGATAAGAGAACCGAACCGAATTGAAGCTGTATGTATCACCGAACGGACCCGGAGGGTGGCCAAAAATGTAGAAAGTTAGGATCATATGGGAGTTATGGTTGTTAAAGGCTCCATAGCTGAGTCACTGCCTAGCTAAGGCTATCTCTATCAGACCCAAGTCTGCTATATCAGTCAACCAGGACCTACGCCGCTCAATGTCACACTTGGTTGAAATAATATAATCTATCGACTCTGAACAATCATGAGTCTATGGCATCACTAGTCTAAGTCTAGACTAATGCCAAACATGTTGCAATATAACTCATAAGTCAAAACCAGGCCAAACAAGGAAGCAAGGATGATCAAATATAACAATTCAAGTACCCGCTGAACCCGGAGACAACCTAAATATTAATTTTATCGAACATAGCATGCTAATCTAGTCCTCCCCCCAATATTCATGCAAATCCATATACGGTCACACATTCAGACTCAATCTAAAAGAAAAGGGAAGTCATAGCCTACCTATAGGCCGAACACGCGCGCTCCAAACTACTCCGTCGGAGCTTTTCCCTTTCGAACAACCTCAGATCGCTGCCACGCTATCAAAAATAGAATCACAACATTGTTACGGTCGTTTAGACAATAAATTCGCAAGAAACGGAGATGGGCCAATTTCAGGTTTAAAAATGGGGAAAGTGGGACCCGCACAGGAAATTCTGGAATTAACCCAAAAAATAGGTTCTAAACAGCTCCCCAAACTTTTGTTCCAAAATAGAACACAGTTCGGGGCTTGGAAAAGTCCCAGCATGAACATGCAACGAAAAAACCTAAAATTACGCTAAAAATGAACAACAATGGCAGCTGCCATTTACAAGAAATTACCAGAAACAAGGGCCCAACTTCTGAAACCAACCACACCAAGACGATCCTCATGAAAACCCCACAATTTAGGCTATTGAATCACCAAATTCGGACCTAAAATGGCGAAGAAATCATCTTCCAAAATTTCCCAAAAATTGAGCTCGAAAATAAGCTATGACAGCAGCTAAAACATAATTCTTACCTCCAACAAAGCTTCAAATACAAATTCCAACCACTTCAATGTGTTCTTCTCAAAAAATCATTCAAGATAGCCCCAAGAATCACCGAAATCGGACCTAAAATGGTTGAGATATCATGTCTCAAAAGTTTCCAAAACCAAGCTCACAAAAAGGGTTGTGGCAGCATGTATTTCACAAAATTTACCTCAAACAGAGACCCCAAATCAGTTTCTGAGCTCACCAACGCGTTCCTTGTGAAAAACCCCACAAGATGGATCTTCGAATCACTCAAATCGAACTTGAAATGAGAGAGTTATGAAGGTTTAAAGTTGAGAAATGAGGCTTAAATGGCCTGCATGAGCTATACATATCTGCTGAAAAACTTATATTTTTTTATGCCAACTTTAAAATATCCGACGGGGTGCTCGGGATTCGTTTGGAACCCGATAAAAATAAAATAGATATGCTACCCTACTAAATTCGACATTTCAGACTGAACGGAGCAGTCAAAATTTCCATTAGAGGTCATCTCGATAAAAAGTGGATCCCACTTCCAAAGGCCATTTTTAACCAAAATCCACCGAGGGGCTCGGAATGAGTTCGGAGGCCTCAAGAGTCGAACAAAAGGTCGTTCTAGACCAAACTCGACATTCCAGGGCTAACCGCGCTGTCATAATTTTTATTCGGATGCGTTTTCCAAGAATGTTAACCAAAGTTAACCGTTGGCCAGTTTTCAAGGCTAAAATGCTAAAAATAGTTTAAACTCGCACCGAAAGCCTCGAAACTCGAGTCAACCACGCTTCTGGCCTAATTTGGCCATTACGAAGCTGATGGAACTGTCAAAATTCTGTTCTGAGGCCATTTTCCTGATGAACTGACTAAAAGTCACTTTTCAAGCTTCAAGGCCTCTAAAACACGGAAAGCTGCACAAAATCCAAACGAACGACGAGGCGACCAAACTATCAGTGCCAGCAAGTCATAAATGACTTGGGGACGCTGTAGGAAAGCTCTAACCGACGAAAAGAAGGCGGATACACAGAAATGACCTGGAGGGTCATTACATTATTAAAATTTAAATCAAAAGAAAACATAAACTTTTTGTAGTTTTCAAATCTTTTAAAATAAACTTACTAAAATATGACGAAAAATAAAATATTTAATGTAGACCTAGAAGAAACATTTAAGGAATAAAAATGATGTATTATTATTATTATTATTAAATTATTATTATTAAATTATAATTATTAAATTATTATTATTATTATTATTATTATTATTATTATTATTATTATTTGATTATTATTATTATTATGATTATTATTAAGATTATGATTATTACTCCCTCCGTCCCTTTTTAGTTGTCCACTTTAGAAATAGCACACAGATTAAGGCAACAATGATTAGCACAGTGAAGTTACAATTTTACCCTTATGACAACTTTTCACTTCAAAATTACAATCACTTATTTGAATTAAAGTGAAATAAATTGGAGGGAAACAACATACACTTTTACAATTTTCAAGAAGTGTAAATAAAGGTATAATAGGAAAAAATTTGTTGTCCTTTCTTGATTTGTCAAAATGGACAACTAAATAGGGACAACTAAAAAAGGAAATATGGACAAGTAAATAGGGACGGAGGGAGTATTAAGTTTATGATTATGATTATGATTATGATTATGATTATGATTATGATTATTATGATTATCATCATTATCATCATTATCATCATTATTATCATTATTATCATTATTATCATTATCATCATTATTATCATTATCATTATTATCATCATTATCATTATTATTATCATTATTATCATTATTATCATTTTTATCATTATCATCATTATCATCATTATCATCATTATCATCATTATTATTATCATTATTATTATTATCATTATTATTATTATTATTATTATTATTATTATTAAATTATTATTATTAAATTATTATTATTATTATTATCATTATTATCATTATTATCATTATCATTATTATCATTATTATTATTATTATTATTAAATTATTATTATTATTATTATTATTATTAAATTATTATTATTATTATTATTATTATTATTATTATCATTATTATCATTATTATCATTATCATCATTATCATCATTATTATCATTATCATCATTATTATCATTATCATTATTATCATTATTATTATCATTATCATTATTATTATTATTATTATTATTATCATTATCATTATTATTATTATTATTATTATTATTATTAAATTATTATTATTAGTATTATTATCATTATTATCATTATTATCATTATTATCATTATTATTATTATTATTATCATTATTATCATTATTATCATTATCATCATTATTATCATTATCATCATTATTATTATCATTATCATTATTATTATTATTATTATTATTATTATTATCATTATTATCATTATTATCATTATTATTATCATTATTATCATTATTATTATTATTATTATTATTATTATCATTATTATCATTATTATCCTTATTATCGTTATTATCATTATTATTATTATTATTATCATTATTATCATTATTATCAATATTATCATTATTATCATTATTATCATTATTATTATTATTATTATATTATTATTATTATTATTATCATTATTATCATTATTATCATTATTATCATTATTATTATTATTATTATTAAATTATTATTATTAAATTATTATTATCATTATTATCATTATTATCATTATTATCATTATTATCAATATTATCATTATTATCATTATTATCATTATCATTATTATTATTATTACCATTATCATTATTATTATTATTATCATTATTATCATTATTATAATTATTATCATTATTATCATTATTATTATTAAATTATTATTATTATTATTATTATCATTATTATCATTATTATCATTATTATCATTATTATCATCATTATTATTAATATTATCATAATAATAATAATATTTTTTTTAAAAAATAATAGTTATTTTTAAAAAAAAATTAGAAATTTATTGAAAATGCAATAATATATATATATATATATATATATATATATATATATATATATAATTTTATTTTTAATTATTTTTTATTATTATTATTTTAATTTTAAAAAAAAAACTGTATATAAAAAATAATTTTGAAATAAATTTTATTTTTCTTGTGATTTTGTTCATATATGATTTCTTTTTTGGAATTTTTTCTTAAGAAATTAAGAGCTTTTAAAATTAATTTTTTGTGTGTTTTCTCTCTCTATTTTAAGTAAAAATTAATTGTCAACATTTTTCATTTCACTGATCACTATAAAATTTGGTTAATATGAAGAGACCTTCCAAATAATATTATAAATAGCACATAAAACGCACATGTCAGTACAACAAATATGATATATAGCTACAAAATTATTAGCTACAACATCAAATATGTCACCAATTATTAGCTTTTAGTGACAAAATCTAATTTTCATGCTTAAATATATGAGATACAAACTTTTAGTGATGAAACATTAAAATCCGTGTAAAAGTTTTGTCCACTAAAGTTTCCCACCAAAAAATTAATTGGCGCCATTTGTGAAGTAGTGTTAGTCACAAATTTAAAGTTATCGGTGACACATTATTTCATCAATGTCGCGCCCCATTTTTTCGCGAAAACGGACTTTCGACCTAACAACTCTTTTGGGCTTTGGGTTGGATTGAAGAGTCGCCACCTAACGAATTAAGGCGCATTAGGGCACCTATCTAACCTAACTAATTCTAACTAAAGGTCAACGAACCAAAGATCGGGTAAGGGTTCAAATTACCCCAAGGGGAAGGTGTTAGGCATCCCTAAAAGTCCACAAATGTGGGTCCCGGCCGTATCTCATGCAATTTATGTGGGGGTTACAAGTAGTAATTAAGGTCTCTACATTTATTATTTAGTTAGTTAATTACGCTAGCTATGTGATATAACAATAAACAATTAAAATCACTTCATTTAATTAGTTAAAAATGCACAAGCTAGGTGATGACATAATATTTAACAATTAAAAAAAAACTTCATTTAATTAATTAAACATGCAAAAACTAGGTGATAACATAATATTTAACAGTTAAGATTACTTTAGTTATTTGTTATTTAATTAAGCGTGCAAGACTAAGTGATAACATAATATTAAATATGAAACAGTTATAGAAGATGAGCGAGAAGACATAATATACACAAATAGATAAACAACAATTTTTATATTTTTATTTAAACTACCCCAAACAATTATAATTATAAACAAATAAAGGAATAAAAGGAAAGGGAGACTCTGTAGGACCTTATGGATCAACACTCGACTCTTCTTTATTTTTTCGATAGGCTTTCGTGTAGGGACAGACAAAACCAAGTTTTGTCGCTTTAAGCCTGAGTCGATGTCATCATCTCCGTAGGGCCTAAACTACTCCTACTCCACCACCGCATGCTTTTCGTCTCTAAAAGGTGCCTAGCGTCCCCGCTTAAGTTCCAAGATGCATTGGACTACCATTAGAAGGTTTTAGACTTAACAATAAAATAAGGATTCCTAATAGGCCCACCTACACACCAAGTCAAATAATTTGGACGAGCATTTAGCATATAGAGTCTCATATTGGCCTCTAGATTAGTTTATTAACATGCGAGCAAACACAAGTAAAGTGAAAAGGTCTCATGCTAGGTGTGTGCATACGAAAAAGCTAACACGTATTAAAAATACCAATTAAATGGGGAAGAAAATTATGACATGATGCGGATGTTATCAAATTGATTTTTAAAATATAGCAACAAAATTATTACAGAAGCAAATTTTATTTTATTAACATATTTTCAAAGGGCAGAGATATTATTACAGATTAGTTAACTAATTATAGTAGCATACAAGATTATGTTGATTAACATGCTAGAAAGGGACAATAATTTATTTTATTTTAAAGAAAAAGTAAAACAGTTTATTATAATGCAGAAAAACTAATTATTCTGAGCAGATTTAATCGGGGAAGCAAATATTTAAAGCAGATGCAGAAAATATTTTGAAACAGTAAAACAATAGAAGATTTAATTTAATACGACGGTCAATTTGTAAATGCAGAATGTCAGGTGATTTTAATTAGGACAAACAAGTAACAAATGTAGAAAATATATTATTTTTAGAATAGTAGCATATGACATTATTAGTGCAGAAATTAATTTAAGTGGCAGTTCAAAATGCAGAAAATAATTAATTTCGGAAATGATTTTATCAGGGAAGATTTAAAATTAAAACATGTAAGAGCTGATTTATTAGCAGATTATAATAAAGTCACAACACTTTAATAATGGCAGAAGAGTCATAACAAAATTTTGGTTATTTATCATGCTGGTTGTATTATATTATTTCGGTTATTAGCTTGCTGGAGATTAACTAATAATACCTATGAACATGATCTCTAGGTGTTTTAAAAAAATGCATAGCACCTATAGGCATAATTTCTAAGTGTGAATCAACATTAATTCCAACAAAATTATACTCATGTGTTTTCTATCAAATTGTTAGCCTTATAAGCATAAATTCCAGATTTGCAGAAGCATGCATTTAAAAAAATAATTAATGGTTAGAGGTTGGTTTTATTTATTAATGCTACCTACTAGAAAGTGACATGCAATGGGCAATTAATTAACACTTAAACAAGACCATTTATTTTTTTAAAACATTAATTGGACATGTTTAAACAAGTGATCAAGCAATAATAACTTTTTTTAGGTTAGATCTAAAACTGATTTATTAAACTATGAACTATAAAACAAAACACAATATTATAAGCACGTTTGCCAACACAATTAAGTTACGATAAATAAATAAACTAGTAGCACGTAACCCCTCCCCCCTTAGGCGATTCCCCCAAGTTATTCATATGTAGGAGTGAGTTAAAGATTATTACAAGATTATTACAGAACCGAATAGGAACAAACCCAACAATAACAAATATAACATAAACAAAATAAAATAAAAACTCCATCCAAATCTCTTTACCAGGTAACTCTTCAATTTGAACAAAATGTCCAAACCTACTGAAGAAGAAGAAGAAGAAGATACGGGCATATACAATACATCAAGACAATAATACTCGCATAATATTACTTATTTTAACATATAGGTGGAAAACAAGCATACAATCATTCTGGCTAATCAAGGGTAGCATAAAATCACACATAGAGCAAAAGGGATAAGAAATTGACCTGGATGCTTCTTTTTGTTCGATTTTGAACATAAAACAAACATACAATATTCATAATAGATAATGCAAGCGAAATTTAAACTAATGGAAAAAAGAGGTAACCGATTGTGCAGATTTATTAATCAGCAATGAAAATCAAATTTATTCCGATACTAGACCCGAACACAACAAACCGAATAGAGAAGCTCTTAGAATGTTCACCCAATTTTAAATCTTTAGAGTAGAGAGTATTTTATACTCTTGTTAGAATATGTAAACATGAGTGACTGAGTCTGAGAGTGTCTAAGTGTGAGTGAAAGAGTTGTTTATATAGTTGAGAAAAGGGCATATAATATAAGGAAAGGAATAATTTAGGATCAATTAATTTATTTTTTTATTTCAAAGAAAAACCAAATCAGTAACATTATTTTTTCTTTTAGCTCCACCAAAACTTTACTAAATATAACAAGTAATAATCAATTCAACCTTAATTATGGCAATTACAATCAATTAACATTAATAAATAAAATTAATAAAGCCAATTTTGCCTTTCCAAGAGCCAAAAATCTGCAAATAAAAATCAACTTAGCATAAATTAATCCACAACATGCAAAATCAAAATGACCATATTAAAGGAAAAAGCATAAGTCAAGCAGTAATATTTTTACCATAATTATCAAATAAGTAAGAAATAAGACAAGAATTATATATGGCCTAAAAGAAATCAATTTACCGCATAAAATATGCACACTTGATTAAAGAAAAAATATCTTAATCAAATCGGCAATCAATGAATTAATATCAATTTAGACTTACCATGCTATAAGCTAAAATTGAGTAAATGAAAAGAATAGCATTAGTAACATAAGCAGGGAAAGGTTTGAGTAAGATTTCAACACTTTCGAGCTAAATTAAATCAAATTCAGCAACTCTAATGGCTATATTGTTCATATGATTAGAGAGACACAAACTTGTAGCATGCTCAAGACGAAATTCGTAGCATTTATCAGCTTTCACATAGAGTAGACATGTAAATCAAAATCAGGAACTCTATAATCAAAGCTATTAGATAATAAATCGAACAAGAGAGCAAACCTGGATGGATCTAATAAGATCCATCTCTTTTTAACAGATCAAAACTCAAAGTTTTTCCTCCAAACATGCACTGTCTAGCGGTGCTCATAATAGCTGCTGACCGAAGTTACGCTAGTGGCCGGAGCCTGATGCCTTGTTTGCCTTGTCGGTCGGAGCTGCTGGCCGGAGCAATGGTTGGTGTTGTTGTTGTTTTCCGGCGTTGCTTTCGCCTGGGGCTGGTTCGTTGCTGCTACTGTTCTCACCGGAGACCGCCTGATCATCCGGCTACTTGCTGATTGGTTGTTGTTGTCGCTGGAAAAGAGAGGGATTGAGGGAGCTGAGGTTACTGCGGGCTGCCAGAGTTGCTGCTTCTCCTCGCTGGTTGTTGCTGCTCATTCTTGCCGGCCGCTGCTGGAGTTCACTGGTCAGAACTGCTGGAGCTGTTGGTTGCTCCGCCTGGCGAAAGGAGAGGAGAAGAGAGACGGAGCAGAAGAGAAGGAGACAGGAGAAACCACCGACTGGTGGTTCTCGCTAGGATGGAAGAGAGGAAGGAGTGGTCGCCGCCTCTAGTCCTCGCCGGCTGCTTCATCTCATCGGAGCGAGGAAAGGATGAGAGAGGGGGGTGGGGGGATCTGCTTGGAGAGGGGAGGAAGAGAATGAATTGAAATGTTAGGGTTTTTTTGGAGTCTTTAGTTTAAAAAAAACGAAATAGGAGGATTCGATCTCAACCGTAAGATTAGAATTAGTTAAGCGGCTAGGATTTGATATAGGATTTAATTTAAAGATGGACGGACGAGATTAAAATAAATTTTAAAATCAGATTGAATTGAGGAGTTGGAATGGCTAGAATTGCAATAAAATTGGCTAGAATTGAAATGAATTGGTGGTTATTATTGAAATAAAATTTGGATTGAGTTGGCTAAAATTTGAATGAATTAGAATAAAATAGGCTACAATTTAAATGATTTTGAGGAAAATTAAAGAAATGATATCCAATTAAAATACTACAACTATTATAATTAAAGTCACTTAAATTTTAAAAACATTTGAATTATTTTGAGTTTTACTAATAATTTTTAAAATATTTTATTAATATTTACGATAATTTTATAAAGCAAGCATACTAAAATATATATATTTTTAGACAAAATCGACTAAAGTTTTAAACTCGAAATAATTGAAAAGATACGTATTCAATTGGATAGCATTTCTGAAATTGCTAAAGGTCGGTCAAAATTGAGTGTCAACAGTTGCCCCTTGGTTGCTTGAGAATTAAGGATGAATAGTCGGGCAATCAACGTTGACTTAGTAGCCGATTTTGTCCGACCGACGAAAGATGTCAGCGGGATCAATTGAAACGATATAGAGTTGACAAATGGGTACGACCGAGACTTTGGTATTAAGACGCCTACATATCTCTGGTTATACGAGAATTAGGTCGTGTGTAGTTCTAGATTCAGGAGAAAATGAAGCTCCTAAAAATTGAAAGAGCGGTATGATATTCGAATGTGAACGATATCGGCTTGAATGGATAAGATTAGAGTAGCGCGAAAGGCATGACAGAGAGATTTTCAGTTTAAGAGCAAAGGATCCAGTGAAGAGGAGGTAATATGAGTAGCCAAGAATTAAATAAAAAATGGTGATACGAGTAGCAAAGAGTTTGATAGGGCCTTTGTTGCTATAGATGTAAGCACGATAATCGTAGCCGAGAGGTGAAAAATGTCTTATCTGCAAAATATTAGTCTCTGCAAATCTGTAGCTTATAATATGACTAAATAAAGTGATTAGAGCAAATATATATCAAATAAACGGTAAATGTAAACATGATGCAATTTCCCATATCGACCATGATGTTTGCCTTAAGACTATGAGAGTGATGTCTTAGGCTATGATGTCTAGGGCCATGATACGCAAAAATATATATATCCTCAGGTCATGAACATCTTGTCTGCGGGCCATGAAAAATGATGCCTTTAGACTATGACACCTTTGGATAATGATAAACAAAAATTAAATCCTTAGGCCATGATTGATGTCCGCAGGCCATGAAAATGATGCCTTTAGACCATGACGCCTTAGGAAAATAAGTAATGAGTAAAGAAAGTGTATCTGTAATTCAGGCATTTGTTGATATTTGCGACTTGAATTGAATTTATTCGGGCGCATGCAATCTTCGGACACAATGCAATTCTCGGGCACATGCAATATCGGGCACAATGCAATCTTCGGGCACATGCAATATCGGGTACAATGCAATCTTCGGGCACATGCAATATCGGGCACAATGCAAACTTTGAGATGATGCAATATCGGACACAATGCGATTCTCGGGCACATGCAATATCAGGCGCAATGCAATCTTCGAGCTCATGTAATATTGGACACAATGCAATTTTCGGGCACATGCAATCTTCGGGCAAAATGCAATCTCGGGCACAATACAATCTCGGGCATAATGCAATCTCGGGCACATGCAATTTTCAGGCATAATGCAATCTCGGACACATGCAATAATGTAATCCTCGGGCACAATCCAGTCTCGGGCGCATGCAATCTCGGGCTCAATGCAATCTCGGGCACAATGCAATAATGCAATCCTCAGGCACATGCAATTTTCGGGCATAATCCAGTCTCGGGTACATGCAATCTCGGGCACATGCATTCTCGGGCACAATGCAATCTCGGGCACATGCAATAATGTAATCCTCGGGCACATGCAATTTTTGAGCACATTGCAGTCTCGGGCACATGCAATCTCAGGCTCAATGCAATCTCGGGCATATGTAATAATGTAACTCTCGGGCACAATGCAATCTTCGGGTGCAATGCACTCTCGGGCACAATGCAATTCTCGGGCACATGCAATTCGAGCACAATGCAATTCTCGGGCACATGCAATTTTCGAGCATAATGCAATCTTCGGGCACATGCAATTTTCAGGAATAATGCAATCTCGAGCACATGCAATCTCGGGCACATGCATAGTAGTTGATTGAGGGCATAAGTATCTCGGACCTTTGTCTTATTGGAAGTGTCGATTGTCATTTGTTAGTGAATCTTGAGCTCGGAGGGTTGTAGCTTGACCCTCCGTCCTATAGTAAGGAAAGGTTGCCGTTGAATGGCGATTGTCGGGCTTAATATATAGTAGCTTGATGCTTCATCCTATCGGAAGGATAGTGTGTCATTTGACTGGTGACTTGGGCTCAATAGTTTGGCCCTTGCCTCGTTGAAAGGATAGTGTGCCATTTGTTGGCGATTCTTGAGCTCGGAGTATTGTAGCTTGACCTTCCGTCCTATAGTAAAGACATGAGGTCGTTGACTGGCGATTATTCTTGGTTGACGTAAAGTGGCTTGCTCCTTTCGTCTGATTGGAAGGATGGGGTGCCATTTACTGGCGATTTGTTAGGCTCAAAATAGTGGTACGTTGATCCTTCAAGCGATGTTGAAGTTGCTTCTTGTATATGTACCTGTCTTTTCTGCATTCAAAGAAAAATAGTTAGTTAAATGGGAGGTTGATCCGTGTCCTTGATTTGGCACAGTGTATTCCTTTGATGTCTGCTCGACGGTCGATCTTTGTGATGTTGTCAAAATTTTGAGGTTTCCTCAAAAATTTTTGCCCCAGTATAGAACTTCTGTTATTTTGATCTTCGTTGCAGATCATAGCTTGATTTGTTGTGAATCTTTTGAGATCCTCTAAAAAAAAATCTGTCCCAGTCTTGATTTGTGTGGAAAATATGTCTTTGAAGGAATTTTTGAAACCCTCTCAAAATTTTTGCCCCAGTTACTGATTTGTGAGAAGAAATGCTTTTGAAGGAATTTTTGAGCTCCTCTAAAAAATTCTTCCCCAGTATCATCACTTGTAAGAAAAATGTTCTTCTGATGGAATTTTCGAGAACCCAGTTACACAGTCAAAAGGGAAAATGAAATTTTTATTATGATAAGACCGAACTCCAATTAGGAGCGCCTATGTATCCCCTTTTAAACGGAAATCAGGTCTGACGTAGTTCCCAAATACAAGAGCATAAGACATTAAACAGAGCATTCTTAAGCAACACTGAAATGACCCACTTTATTGCCCATATGCTAACATGGGTACTTTCCTTGTTTGAAAGTAGAAAAACTTGAACTTAAATAGCGCAAGCCTTATTTGGAAACTGGTTCCAGTAAACTTCGGCACGTTCACTGTTGGGGTTCCATTGGCGCGAAATCCTTCAAGCATATGATCTTGGTATCAATCAATTGCTGAATCTTGTCTTTCAAATCACAACATTCTTCTATGGTATGTCATTTCATCCCTGAGTGATAAGCGCAAACCTTAGATGGTTCAATCCACCTTGCACGTGTATTCATCCTTATTTCATTGATAGGAGCGATGTGACCAGCAAACCTCAACTTTTCATATAATTGATTTATAGGCTCGGTCAAAGGAGTATAAATTTTGATGGGCCTCTTCTCAACATTGATAGATTTTTGCGAATATGTTTTTGAGTGAGGGTTTTGATATTGTGAGCAGGATAAGTAGGCTTTTGATATGGAAGAGGAGCCTTTTGGGATGTAGTCATTTGATATGGAGGAATTTGAAATGGTATGAGCGGTGCCCAATACCAAGGGACTTGGTGTAGAGGTGTTTAATATTGAGGAGCTTGTAAGTGAGGACTCGGCAGACGCGGAGTAAGATATGGAGGTCTGGAAGCATAATCATGATGTTGAGGAGGATATGGGTAATTTGGAAAGTGGGTGTTCCTTGGAGGCATTTGAATGGAGCTTGGTTGATTTTGAGAAGTGGGGTAAGTTTGTGGAGGATGAGAAGTAGGGTGAGTGGGTGGAGGATTATCTTGAATAGTGGCTTGACTTGTGACAGGCGGCTTATCTATGTTTGTCTCCAGAGTGGGATCGACAGAGAGTAACAACTTGGCCTACCCACGCATATCAGACACTTCTTCTTCTAATTCCCTTATTTTCTTTTCCAAACGTGAGATCAACTTGCTTGGAGAATACTCAATTTCAATGGTTTTACCCGAAACCTTATCATTAGTCATCTTCCTCTTTCTATTGCGATTCTCACTTGGAAGAGAAGGAAGAGCGCCCTTTGATCGTGTGTGGTGGGCCAAGGTCTACAGATCAACCATTGGGGAAGGGTAAAAACAAAAGTAAAACCAAAAGAAACTTAAGTTAGAGTGTTGCATAAATTGAGATAACAAGCACATTGCTTTAAGATAAACGCCCTAAATGCAAGGAGTCTCGTTGGGCCAGAGGTAGGCCTAAGGCGACATAAAAGTGATGCACACTAATTAATTCAAGCCTTATTTGCCAATTTGGAGTTTAGATTAAAGGACATAAACAAACTTTATTTATTATAAAATTCGAACAATACATCATAGTTGAAAAAACAAAAACGGAAATAAACTAAAGGAAATGGGGTAACAATGGGAAAGTCATCCTAAATTCTGAAATCTTGAAGATATCGGTTTCAGGAGCTTGGCGCCAATTGACTTCTCGTATAAGGAATGACTTCATGCCTGATCTTCAACACGCTGCGTGCCCATATGTTTTCCCTTTCATCAGTGAGCCCATAGTATCCTTCCCCACTAAATTCTCTGTCTTTAACCTCTTTTAAGATCCATATGTAATACTCACGTGTGCATAAGGCCTGCCATGCACCCATAGGAATGGTCAACACCCGCTCCCATCTTCGAAGTATGTTGTGGACTTGTGGTTTATCTAATCCAAATTCATACTTAAACTGCTCCAAGTCAGACTGGAGTGGTATTACTTGAGTTCGCCCAAATTGGCGAAGTACTCGAAGATGAGCATATGGTTGAATGCCCTTCAAACCAATAAGCTCAATGAAGTAGTGGTCATCGCCTCTTACTATTACATTAGGGGTGGACAACCAATGGCGCTTCCATTGGATGCGGCAGCTCTCGAGCTCTATCAAAAATATCTGCCAGTCTATGAATCCTGCAAGGGCGGTGAAAGCTACCATTCTTCTTGGATGATTATCAATCTTGTTGCCATAACCAAGAAAGATGTTTACCGCGTCAGACCGTAGGTAGAAGTGTTCAATAGCCCATAATTGTAGCAAAATGTTGCAACCTTTGAAAAACATTCGACCATCGACACATGCTGACAGACTCCTCATTATTTCGCAAGATCATGGGTACTAGGGTTTTCCTAGGTTCGTCCTCTCTTTGAGCTAAATCTTGGACCACATAACCCAAGCTTGTGTCAATCCTTCCCCTCATCTTAGGAAAAACTAGGGATCCTAATAGGGCAATGACAAAGGCATTTAGACGATATATTTCCCATTCCTCGATGGAGCACTCAAACTTATCACTAAAAGAGTAATAACTATCCTCTCAGCCAAAGTGTGAATATAGAAAGTCAAAATGAATCCACCCAAGGTCTAAAGAAGGCAATGTTGGATTTGATTTCATTCCCAGACTTTTTAGAAACTCCTTCGATGATGGATTATATGGTACCATCATTTCACACTAATAGTGTGGCAGGTCGATGAACCACTTATCTCCTCAATCGTTGGTGCCAAGTCAAAATCCATAAATTTGAAAACCATCCTCACGGGGTCCTAAAATTCCAGCAAGGCCCTAATCAAGTGAGGGTTTGGAATGACAAAGATGAGGTAGGTAAGCCCACCCAACAAATGACGGATCTCTCTTTCGCGGTTTCTCTTAATATCAATCCACCAGTACCTTAGCTTGTAGTTTACATCTTCGACCATTTACGAGTTTGGGGAGTTGAAAGTGTCCATGACTCGACAAACAAACAACAAACAAAATCTAAACTCCATGTTGGAAAATTTGGCTTAATTTAATTATTATGACCACATTGACACATAAATATGCAATTGTCTAAAGGGTGTTGGCACCCTTTAGACGATAAGGTGGCTACTAATTGTGTGGATTGACACCAAGGGTCAAATCACCTAGGGTTTATGCATCATGTATGACCTAAGTAAGATTTCTAAGAGTTGGCTTGACACAGAGTTGAAAGAGATTCTATGTGAAAAGGCTCGTGGTTTTCCGGTAGTAAAACTATCCGTTCCGTCCACACATATGCCGACTCTCTATAATTGGGTATTTGAAGAGAAATGGAGTAGTTGGGAGAGGTGCAAAGGTACAACATTACGGTAACAAAATAAAAAAAAGGGTCCCAATTGGGGGAAGTATGAACGGAATGCCAGTTTATCAAAGCGGTAACATTTAGCATTTAGGTGGAAAACAGTAACACATAAAAAATTTATGAAAAAGGGTAAATAAATAAACAAGTAAATAAATATATGCATAAATAAAGGAAATAAATATACAAACATATTGGAGAATCAAGCAAATAAGGAAAGAGGGTATGAAATTAAACATTGAAATACTCAAATAAGGGAAAAGGGAAAAGGGAAAAGGGAAAAGGGAAAAGGTGAAACATGGAAATAAACAAATAAGGGATAGGTAAAGGGATGAAACATGAAAAACATACAATAAATAAGTAAGCAAATAAGCAAGAAAAACTAGTAACAACTTAACATGCTAGTCCAAACAAACAATTAAATAACCAAATAAAGTAAACCCCACATAAGCATAAAATACGAAATGGTTAGAACCTAATATTCCCAGCAGAATCGTCATTCTGTTGCATCCCATTTTTTTGTGAAAATGGACTTTCGACCTAACAATTCTTTTGGGCTTTGGGTTGGATTGAAGAGTCGCCACCTAACGAATTAAGGCGTGTTAGGGCACCTATCTAACCTAACTAATTCTATCTAAATGTCAACAAACCAGAGATCGGGTAAGGGTTTAAATTACCCCGAGGGGAAGGTGTTATGCATCCCGTGAACTCCACAAATGTTGGTCCCGATCGTATCTCATGCAATTTAAGTGGGGGTTACAAGTTGCAATTAAGGTCTCTACATTTATTATTTAGTTAGTTAATTACGCTAGCTATGTGATATAACAGTAAGCAATTAAAATCACTTCATTTAATTAATTAAATATGCACAAACTAAGTGATAACATAATATTTAATAATTAAAAAAAACTTTATTTAATTAATTAAACATGCAAAAACTAGCTGATAACATAATATTTAATAGTTAAGATTACTTTAATTATTTGTTATTTAATTAAGCGTGCAAGACTAAGTGATAACATAATATTAAATATGGATCAGTTATAGAAGATGAGCGAGAAGACAGAATATACACAAATAGATAAACAACAATTTTTATATTTTTATTTAAACTACCCCAAACAATTATAATTATAAACAAATAAAGGGATAAAAGGAAAGGGAGACTCTGAAGGACTTTATGGATCAACACTCGACTTTTATTTATTTTTTCGATAGGCATCCGTGTATGGACAGATAAAATCAAGGTTTGTCGCTTTAAGCCTGAGTCGATGTTATCATCTCCGTAGGGCCTAAACTACTCCTACCCCACCACCGCATGCTTTTCGTCTCTAAAAGGTGCCTACCGTCCCCGCTTAATGTCCAAGAGGCATTGAACTACTATTAGGAGGTTTTAGACTGAACAATAAAATAAGGATTCCTAATAGGTCCAACTAGACACCAAGTCAAACAATTTGGACGAGCATTTAACACATAGGGTCTCATATTGGCCTCTAGATTAGTTTATTAACATACTACCAAACACAAGTAAAGTGAAAAGGTTTCATGCTAGGTGTGTGCATACGAACAAGTTAACACGTATTAAAAATATCAATTAAATAGGGCAGAAAATTATGACATGATGCGGATGTTGTCAAATTGATTTTTAAAATATAGTAGCAAAATTATTACAGAAGCAAATTTTAGTTTATTAACATATTTTCAAAGGGCAGAGATATTAGTACAGATTAGTTAACTATTATAGTAGCATACCAGATTATGTTTATTAACATGCTAGAAAGGGACAATAATTTATTTTATTTTTAAGAAAAAGCAAAACAGTTTATTATAATGCAGAAAAATTAATTATTCTGAGCAGATTTAATCGGGGAAGCAAATATTTAAAGCAGATGCATAAAATATTTTGAAACAGTAAAACAGTAGCAGATTTAATTTAATACGGCGGTCAATTTGTTAAATGCAGAAAGTCTGGTGATTTTAATTAGGACAAACAAGTAACAAATGCAGAAATTATATTATTTTTAGAATAGTAGCATATGGTATTATTAGTGCAGAAATTAATTTAAGTGGCAGTTCAAAATGCAAAAAATAATTAATTTCGGGAATGATTTTATCAGGGCAGATTTAAAATTAAAACATGTAAGAGCTGATTTATTAGCTTTATTTTAGTAGCAGATTATATAATAAAGTCACAACACTTTAACAATGGCAGAAGAGTCATAACAAAATTTTGGTTATTTATCATGCTGGAAAACAGTGGCAGAATTATATTATATTATTTTGGTCATTATCATGTTGGAGATTAACTAATAATACCTATGAACATGATCTCTAGGTGTAAAAAATGTAGCTTTTAAGTTAAAAATAAAAATTCTAATTAAAATAACTTTTAAGTCAAATATAAAGTAGAGGGAGACCTACTTTTGGTTTTTGACTTATTTTAAGTCATTTTAAACTTATTTTAAATCAGTTTTTACCTTGCCAAACTTTTTCTAACTTATTTTAAGTAATTTTCAACTTATTTTAAGTTATTTTTTATGCTTGGCAAACACTTTCAGAAGTCAAAAATTGAATTAAAAATAGGTTTGACCAACTTTTAAGTCAATCCAAACACCCTCTAAGTGTTTATAATGTATACTTATCATTTTTGTAACAATGAAGAATCTAAACATTTTTATGGCAATCACTAACATTTAATAGCAACAATAATAAAGTGAAAAATAAATATATGCATGAAAATGTGTATGAGAAAAGAGCAAGAGATACATGTATTAGATTATTATGAGAGGAGAACAAGAGTGTTGTTTTTTTTTTTAAATAGGTGTATAAGGAGACCATGTAGTGTTGTAACTTGAGGGACTCACCAGGATTAAACCATGATCACAACAATTTTCTATTATATTTCTCAAGACTACACTGAGGTGAGTTCTTTTAAATCCCAGCAAGAGATTAGTTCTTTCTTGAGCGAGTTGCTTCTTAAATTTTGTAGTAGAGAAAATTTGTTTCTTCTTGTAATTCCTAATAATGCAATGAATATGTTTGTGTAAATTTTCTCTAAAAAATTTCTCAAGTGATATAGCTACCGATTCACTATTTTGGAATACAAACTTAAAGTCAAAATTAGTGATCAATGTGTAACACACATTTTCAAAAATTAGTACATAAATACATATAAATTATGGAGAATTATCAATCACATGATTAAACTATGTAGAGTTCGATTACCATTTTCTTCATATTATTTACTTTTTTTACTAATAATTTAGTGACAAAAAAAGTTAAAATATATCAGGTATATAAATGTGTCTATACTTGATACAAAAAAGGGGGTGTAAATCTTAATTTCATTTGATCAAACTACAGATCTGTTATTTTTTTTAAAAAATTATGTGATTTCATGTAACATAAAGACACAATATGATTATAGCTCTTAGTTTTTTTAAGGTTTTCTTTTTATGATGATGAATTGTTAAAAATAATATTATTATAGTGTGTAGATGATAAAATTTTTAAGGTCAACTATTATTTTTCTCCATCTATTAATGTGTAGATGATATTTTTTCAGATAAAATCATAAATTTAAGATTCTATTCAGATGAAGTGGTTAAAAACATTAATATGCAGTTTGTATTAATTAATTTGAATAAATATTTATTTTTTAAAGATGATTAAATAAAGATAAGAAAAGTTTCTAAAATTATTTGGCGGACAAAAAAAGAAAAGTCTTCGAATCATCGAAGTTTCAAATTTTGTAAACATAAATATGCAGTTTGAATAAATATTTATTTTTTAAAGATTATTAAATAAAGATAAGAAAAGTTTCTAAAACTATGTGGCGGACTAACACAGAAAAGATTTCGAATCATCGGAAATTTCAAATCTTCGACCTTTGTGATTTTTTGAATAAAAACATACAATGGTTGGTGTCTTAATATTTTTATGGGATAAAAGAAAATGCGTGATTTTGATGTAAAGAAATATTGATCAGGGACCATTAATTATGAAATTTAGCTAACTTTTAAAATAGAATACGCAAATGACATATTAAGTAAGGAAAAAACATAAAATACCCCTTAAAGATGATGGAATAGGTTGAATACATATCAACGAATGTTTACTAATTGTTGGTGATTTGAATATTTTATTATTTGATGTAAAACTTAAGAATAAAAGAACAATATAAAAATAAATACAAGAAGAATATAAGACAAAAGGAACAATATAAGATAATTTTCTTTCTTTCAAGTGTTCATCAATTTTCAAGTGTGTACAATATGAACACTTATGCCTCTATTTATAGTGTACCATAGAGACATACAAAAGGTTAGTCATAAACATGATATTAAACATGAATATAATGGAGAGGGTTAAGGAGGTGAAAGGTTACAAGAATAATGATCATAAAGGTGGAGGTTATCTTCATAATGGAGGAGGTTATGTAGTAATTTCTTGGTGTAGTGGATATCCATACTATATTATTTTATAACACTCCCCCTTGAATGTCCATAGATAATATGCCTCGTTAAAACCTTACTAGGAAAAATCCTATGGGAAAAAATCATATTGAAGGAGAAAGAGTACACATATCTTTTAATACGCTTTGAATGTTGCCTCGTTAAAAATCTTACTAGGAAAATCCAATTGGAATAAAACCATGATTAAGGAAAAGATTACAACACATATTTTTCTCTCCCCAATAAAAACTTTACTTAATAATTCGGAGACGATGCATTTCAATCTTATATCACAACTTATCAAATATTGATGTTGACAATCCACAATGAATAAGTTTACAAGATTATCACTTGAATGAGTCTTTTGAATGTCTATCTCACCCTTTTGTTGAAGATCATATGTGAAAAAGTTTTTCTGTGAAATATGTTTTGGCCAGTCTCCTTTGATTGTATCCTCCCTTCAATCAAGCTATATATTATTTTCGTATATACTAGTAAGGATATCCTTTCCAAAGGAAAATCACATACTTCCTGAATATGATAGGGCATGATTCCAACCAAACACACTCCTGACTTACTTTATAATCAATGTTATTTTTGTATGATTTGAAGAAATGGTTACTAGTGTTTGATTATTTGAATCCCAAGATATTGTTGTGTCTCCAGATGTAAACAAATAGCCCATTTGCGATCAAGCTTTATGCAGATCAAATAAATATTCTGCATCTATATAATCAAATAGTTTCTAACTCGGAGATTGATCATTATAGTTTTATTGAAGCTCGTTTTTCTTCCCAAAGAAAATCACACATCTTCTATGTGTTGAGTCACTTGATTTGTTAGTTTCTTGGCATAACTTGAATGATAATATGACAACTCCTTCACATAACTTTCGTTGTGTATATCAAATAATCTTCTAGTATTTGCATAATCAACAATCTGGAAGTGCACCAATTGCACTAATACATTACATTTTAAATCATTTTCATGAGGTCAAAAGGATTCTTTCTTTGTGCTAAGCAATCTCAGAACCATCGGGTACTGAATGGAGTTATTTTAAGACCCTTTAAATCCTTCAAGAATTTTCATAAAACCTTCATTGTCTAGTTAGACATGATAATCAGTCATTATACATATTCAAGTATTTCATCTATTGCCAGACTGAAATAAGTCTCATTGCATCAACTACCGGAGAATATATCTCCATTTAATAATGTCATGACTTTTGCAAAAATACTTTATACCCCGAGGCACAAATCGTACGTTATATCTTACGGTTATACTTTCGCACAATAATTCATTTGTACCCCACTGACGTATATTTTGATTTCTGCACTATAAGTTCAAAAACATCACTTTTCTAAGTGAAACAAAATATATTTGAATGGTGAATTTTATTTGGCATATCATTTATCTGTCCACATCATATAACATTTTTTATTTCAATATCCTCGTAATCATTTATAGCATTAAGTGCCACTTCATATTAAATATACCACCGACGGTCATTTGACTTGATTCTAATACGACATAATTATCGAGATCTCTTCATTTTCAACATTTTTCAGGTACCTGAACCTTTCCCAAGGTTTTATGAAGTATTATGTCATATGCTTTTTTAAAGCACTTGCCTCATTATCATGATCATTTTGATAATTTGATCCTCTCCTTCCTTAAGGAGTTTTACATTTGGAATCGACTGGTCTATCACGCTTTTAACGTACCATAGACTTTATCCTTCAAGGACCATTTATTAAAGCATTTGCAATTTAATTAAAATATTGGGTCAGCAAACACATCTAGCAAATCATTTGCAACATATGCAAACGAATTATCTCTTGAACTTCAAGTTCTATTTTTTTAACGAATATCTAGATAATTCACCTCACACATAATTTACAGCTGCTAATTATATCTCCCCCTAATGTTAGAAAATCTAACATTTAACCCCAGCTTCACTTGGGGATCCATCTTTGTGCGTGGTGGAGCAATAAAATCATATACACACATCAAATTTTTAGATGGAAATTATTTGGTTCCTAATCCTGAACCATTTTTTATGGAAGAACATTGTTTGTTTGATGCATGCATGTTAAATAAACTCATCTCATACCAAATTTTATTTGGGAGATTTATTTTCATAATCAATGGTCTAGTTATTATTGGAGGCAAACAATTTCTGCTAAACCAACCAACATTATCAACATAATTTTATAGTTTTGAACTGTGCTCTTAATTTAGCCAATTGAGCAAACAACCTTACAAAAACCTATTTGTAAGTTTATACAAATGCACATATCACCATAGCATAGATGCATCTATTAGATCATAATAGTAAGTGGTCCACATGGCAGGTGAACGGGCCCATATTCACCTTTTTATATGTTTCAAATAATTTCAGCGAATATAATCCCAACCTTAGTTGGTATAGTGATCAATTTATCACGAGAACAAACAACATACAAGAATTCTTACAAAATCTTTTATTTCTTCAAACATATAGCCACGTGAAATCTCAACTTCTTTTGCATCACATTTGAACCAGAATGGCCAACCGGTTATGCAAACTGATATTTATTCTAGTAAACTTCTAGTTTACTTTTGCATGTGATTCCTTCACCATGCTCATATTTTTATTCAACAAACAATAGAAAGGCATGTAACCTTTTATGTAAATATTCATAACCCGCTTTGATTGTAGTAATCTGAAGATATTTAATCTTTCAATAATTACAGTCTCACTATAATAATTGTTTTTTTTTAATTCCCCCAAAACATAAAGAGTTTCTTTTGAGACTTACTACAATCCCAATATCATGAACAATTTCATTCCGGGAAGTAACAAATTAGCTCTTTCAAAACTCTCAATTAATTTTGTGAACTGCCATAAATTTCACAACACCATTTTTATGATGACCATCTCCTTCAAGGAGAAAATTATTATTATTGTCATGGTTAAAATTATTACATGCAAGACTTATTTCTTGACCACCAATGACAAATTTGTGTTTTCACACAATAATATTTATTTTGGTCATGACCAGAACCTTTATAGGAAAGAATTATTTCTTTTGTGTCCTGCAATAGTTCATGATAGAACATACCACAATATTTGTGATGTACTCAAAGTATATGACCAAATTATCATTTATGTCAAAATATTTCTTTTCAAACTCTCAAACCTCCCATAGAGGTGAGATGTGACATTTATCAAACAATACATGAACATGTTTTTATCCATACGAACACAAATCACATTTTCTTCAAGAAATGGACCATAACCATTTGTACATGTTCCATAAGTTTTTAGTAGAAACTCATTGTCATGCTTTGACATTATCAAATTTACTTGACCCACCTCAACATCACTTTAAAAGTACTACCACTTTGTATTTCTTTATTTTGTTGGAGGATTTACAAAACTTTGAAATTGGGTTGCACCAATCCAATGTGCCCAATAACCTTTCATACCCCTTTGATGGCCAATCATTATCTTCACATTTGAAGGACTATCATAAGAACCCATAATGTTCTTTCTTTTATGTACCAAAATGATGACCATAAATATTTTACCATACTCATATTCATACATTTAACTACTTGTCATTTTCATACACATTATGTCATGCTACCATATTCAAATAAGAGAATGGAGAAAATCAATTGATCGAATTTCATGATTTTTATCAAGAGCATATCAATTTGCTAAGTCATCATTATATCATGAAATAGTGCATTGAGACTCAAACTCAATGTCTTACCCATATAAAGATGTTTAGTCCATAATTTGATGCGACTCAAACCCAATACCTTATCCTCTAGGTGCGATGAAACTTGAATCTATCGTCTTATCCTCAATCAATAATATAATAGGTCACCCAATTTTATGTACTAATAAATCATAATTAAAGTAACACAAATACAAAATTAATGGTATAATACGTGAACAAATGGTATAATATGGCCACCTTAATAAGTTAAATATCAATTCAAACATTAATAAAATGATACTAGAAACTCAAAAGTGGGAAAAATTAGAGTCTCATTAGCCAAATTTTCTTAATCTTCATTGGAATATTGAAATTACTACTATCCCTAATTTAATTGACTTATCAAAGTGATAACTTTTTTTCATTAATTTAACAAGGAAAAAAAAATCTGTAATAGACATATTCAAGAAAGGAAAACAAGTTGAATAGTTTTAAAGTTATGCTTTTGGCCTTCTCAAAGTGAAGACGAAAATGTTCAAATAAGTGAAAAAAGAGTGAATCGCTTGAATCAACTAGATGATTTGTTTATTAGAATAATGATGTAATAGTTTATGTACCTGATGTGATGAAAGATTACATGTTCATCTATCTCAGTAGGTTAGAGACTCGTGCTGATAACGTGTTGTAAAACTTGAGAAAAATACAAGAAAAATATAAGACAAAAGGAACAATATAAGATAACTTTCTTTCTTTCAAGTGTTCACCAAATCTTCAAGTGTGTACAATATGAACCCTTATGCCTCTATTTATAGTGTAACATAGAGGCATACAAAAGGTTAGTCATAAAAATGACATTAAAAATGAATATAATGGAGGAGGTTATGGAGGTGAAAGGTTACAATAATAATGATCATAAAGGTGGATGTTATCTTCATAATGGAGGAGTCAATGTAGTAACTTGTTGGTATAGTGGACATCCACACTATATTATTTTATAACATTATTATCATTACTATTATTAATAATACGAATAATGAGAATAATCACAAATGTACCTTAATGGTACATTCATCATTTGCTGCAATATTACGTGAGAATTGGCATTTTATGTCTCATTACTCACATGAGTTAATATAGTAAAATATCGCTATAATTTTCCCTCATTTTTGTAACTTTTAATTCATTACTCATCATTATTCTACCTCATCATGATTGTAAGTTATGTAATTTTCGGGCTATTCATTTACCCAATTTATTGCCCATTATCTTTCTATTCATTACAAGGAATAATTCCTCACTTGTAAATAGGTGGTCTTAGTTTGTGTTGGGGATATGAGATAGAGGGTTAGCCGAATATGAGAAATGTTGTATTGTTTATATAAGGAGTTAGTGTAGTGAAAGAGAGAGTTGAGACACATAATAATATTCTATGTCTTCAACTATATTCACTATTAAAAAAGAGTAATTATATGTTGAAGGAATGTGTTCTTATGTGGAGCTTTGAACTCTTCAACTAATCCGGAGTTGCTTAAGTTATACGATGTTGTTAGGTTGTTGTATCCTAGAGGGGACAAATTAAGAGTGATACTGTTGGATCAGTGTAGATAATGCAACAATGGACTTGAATCTCCTTAAAGAGAGCGAGATTTCTGCGCCTCAACCAAAAGATTTATTTATTCATTTTTGTCATTTTATTTTCAACTTTAATTTATGTATTTGTGGTATATTACACAAACAATTTTAAGGAGATTTATGTTTTATTACTGTTTGAATAAAAGTGTGGATATCAAGATGGGAGATCATCATTCCATTCAACGTCGCTCTCTTCAAGAGATGGAAGAGAAGAGACGTGCGGGTAAATCATTTCTCTACTTGATCAATTCAAACGAAGAAAAGGTAAAATAAATTTTTTTTGCCTAATATTTTCATGAATAAAGTCAGACTACTTTTCATGAAATAATATTATTTTAATTATTAAAATAGTGGGGAATCATGAAATAAGAAAAAATCATTGCAAAATTATGATTTGTGCATCTTTAAAAAATGCTCTAAATAAGAGTATTATAAGTACATATTTTGGAATAAATCATATGTTATTGTTTCGCTATAATGAGATGAGTTTTGACTCTAACATGAGAGTTATAAATAAATTATGAAAAAAATGTTGAGTAGCCATTTTTCCATGAAATATTTTGATGAGATAAATTTATTCTAAAATGAAAATACCATATATGTGATGAAATTTTTCTTGTCAAATCACATTATATAGAAAAAATTTGTGAAATGTCTTGCAACTCCTATTGGTTCAATTGTGTGAGAAAGTTGTGACAAATAAGAAAAAGAATTTTCTAGCCTAATAAAAATATGCGCTATGTGACTAACTACCTGACTTGATATTATGTTTGCAAAAAAAAGTACTTACCAGGTACAAACAAACAAGATGAGAAAAGTTTGGAGATTACTGCGGCAAGATTTCGAATTAGAGATCATATGCATTCATTGGTAGAAGAAAGTTTTGAGACATCAATTTTATTTAGAGATTGGATCAACGTCGAGAGAAAAATTATAATTTGCCAAAGTTAACTTCTAAAGAAGAAACTTTTTTTAATTCAATAATTGGATCTAATAGTGACAATGAATTAGAGGCACAAGAGTTTCAAGCATCATTGCCAAAATCGGAGGATGGTACCGTTGATTTGATACGAGGGTTAGAAAAAAGTTTTATCGAAACATTATATATATTAGATTTACATAAGAGAACTAATTGAAACAGAACCCTTTCTAGAAGGTGGCTGCATAGATTAGTAACTCCTCTAATATTTTTAACAAATATTAGATTTACATACGAGAACTTTTTGAAATGGAAAGGTGGGTTTGTAAATTAGTTACTCCTCTAATATTTGAAAATTGTAACTTGTAAGTTGCATTAAATTTTATTTGAATAAATTTAAAGGCTTTATTCAAGACTTTTTTAACACAAATATTATCTTGCATTTAATATATATATATATATATATATATACACACACAAATTTAGTACTTTACTTATCGAAACTTACTATCAAATTTGAATTTTGAAATTTGAAAGATGAAATTTCAAATTTGAACTTTCATGTTTTTAATTTCAAACTTCAAATTTGAATTTTGAACTTTGAAATTTAAAATATGACATTTGAAATTTTTAGAACTTAAGCATTTTTAGTTAGATAAAAAATGTTATTCAAACCAGTAAAAATTAAAAATGTTATTCAAAAAATATAACTTCAAAGCAATTAAATAAATATATATATAAAAATATTAAATCCTGCATCCCGTCATGTCTCATCAAACACAATCCCATCCCATTAATATAGTGGGATGGGACGGGACTTCAAATTGTCCCGCGAATCCCGACAACGTTTATCCTGGGACCGGTTGAATACCAGTGAACCATTGGCCTGTCCCGTCCCCCTCTGTTCCGTCCCGCCGTCCTCGTCCCTGTCCTCTTGCCAGCCCTAGCATGTAGGCATGCCCCAACTAAGATTGATTGATGGGGTAAGGGGCATTTTGGTGATTTATATTCAATTTTACCTACTTAAGTGTGTGTAACGTTTACATGTGCTATCCTTGACTTCACCACAATTTTATAAAACCTACCTACTCAGCCCATTTTATACAACTCTTTGACTTTTTTCTCACTCCCGCCGCTTAGTTTATGTTAAGTAATAAGGTTGTTTCTATTTTACCTATTTTTCTCTTTGTTTATCCAATGTCGGTATTATTCTTCTCAATTTGTTGAATTTCATTAGATCTAGAAATGATACATTGAATTAGGTCTTCCAATATCAATAGATTGATTGTTTCGTTCTTGTATCTTTTTAAAAGAAAAGAGATCTCAGGAAGAGTCCTAAAGTAGTATGACATTGATTGTTTTCCTTGTTCTATTGGATGTACGAATTATCCTAACAAAAGCCTTTTGTTTTGCTCGTGTGAGGGTTGTCATAAGGTGTATCGATTTATCCGTCGTTAAATAATTTCACTTAATAAAGTCTTAAGGGCTCTTTAAGAAAGGGTCGTGTTAGTTTTATTAGTTCTTCCTAGATAAAGAGTTAGTATTTACCAGTAGCCCGAGCTGAGATTAATTGATGGGCTAAGGGGTATTTTGCTGATTTCTAGTGAACTTTACCTACTTAAGAGTTTTGTAACGTTTACACGCTCTATCATTTCATTTTGACTTCACCACATTTTTTTAAAACCTACCTACTCTTCTCACTTTATTAATCTCTTCGGCTTCTTTCTCGCTCTCACCGCTTAGTTTATGTAGTTCTATTTTTCCTATTTTTCTCCTTGTTTATCCAATGTGGGTATTATTCTTCTCCATTTATTGATTTTCTATGGATCTATAAATCAATTTTTTTTTGTGGGCTAATCCTCTGGATACTCCTGGTAATTGATTTTTGTTAAGCTTTAAACTTTGTTATCAACTTTATTATGATACGAATATATCTAAGAAAATTAAGAAGAAAACATAAACTTTGAAGATTAGCCATTAATTCATGTTTATTTATGTATGTTAAAAATTCGACTTCTTCGTCCATTAGATAAAACAAAAAAGGTTTAATTGGTAGATTAATGATTGTTTGAATTATTTTTATTTTATTGTAATTCAATTGAAATCAGTAGGACCCACTCAAACTTTCAATCCTCACCTTTGCTTAAGACACACCCTTTTAAAAAAACAAATTTCAAGACTAATTTTTGAAATACATAAAAATAGGAGTGGACAAGACATTATTTACGTTGCTTCATTGAATCATAATTTTAAATAATTCTTAAATTAAATATGGTTCATTTTAACAAAACAAAAGTTTATCATACGTATTCATTTCTTGCCAAAAGGCCCAGAGTGTTACTTTGTTTATGTGATCAACATTATTCTAAAGATGAAAAAATCAATTTAAGCAATAATACTTCTCATTATTAATGTCCGATAATTTCTCCGTTTTCAGTATTAGCCCTTTGTTGTTTCTCAACAAAAGAAAAGTAGCATGGCAACCATGAGTAAGAAAGACAAATTCCCCAGCAGTCGCGGTGATGATGGAAACTCTTAAAGTTGGCTTTTCAAAAACTCACCTAAAAAAATGAAGATTAAGACATAATGTGATGAATTTGACCTCATTGATAGAATCAGTCAGCTGCCTAACACTCTTATTATTCAAATTCTTTCCCGATTGTCCAAAACAAATGCCTTTAGAATATTCTCTCCAAACATTGGCAATACTTCTGGACTTCTATCGACAATCTTGTTTATGACAATGATGAGTTTAGTCGTTCAGATAGCTCGATGGTACACTAATTCATTTCCTTAATGGATAATGTACTACCTCTCCTTAGATGCTCTAGCATTAAAACATTCAGTCTAATCTTTGTGTTCAAACATGATGATGATGTGTCTTATTTTCCCGTAATTGACAAGTGGCTTGAATTAGCTGTGAACAATAAAGTGGAGGGTCTACGCCTAAATATAGGTTATTATATTGATGCGATTGAGCATGACCCACCCTATAGTCTGCCAGAAGTATTTTGTAGTAGTTCATCGATTCTAAAACTCAAATGCCAGAATTGCAGAATATTAGACGATTGTGTAGTAAATTGGACATCTCTAAAGAGTTTAATGCTAGAAAATTTGTTAATCCGGGATGAACACATTAAACAAATAATGTCAAATTGTCCTCAATTGGAATCATTGAATCTATATGGATTTTGTGGTTTTAATCGCTTGCACATGACTTCTCCAAAATGTAAGAGACTGAAATTGATTGATCACTATCATCCTATTGAAGATTGGTATTCATTTGAAGGTGTTTGTTGCTTTGAAGTTGTTGCTCCATATGTTGAACATTTAACGATTTCTATGGATTTTGATTATACAGAAATTGAGCTTAAGGACTTGACATTGTTGAACCATGCCAAACTTGGTCTCTGTAGTGATGAATTTGATTCAATGGATGAGGACATACTGAAAGATCTTTTTGTTAGCGTTCGTTGTGCTAATGAGCTAATACTTTCATCCTGGTTTATCAAGGCTAGTTATCAGTTTCAAATGTGTCTTGTATTTAATTTTTTTGTTGATTGTGAATAGAGCTGATTATTTCTATCTTCTATATTAATATTGATGATCTATTGAATCATCTATTTTCGACTTGGTTGTAGCTTTGGGGTAATGCTTATGTCAGTTAAAGGTTGTGAACCTGATTAATTATATTCTGATTTACTTCCTTTTAACTAACTCATATAGTTTTGATCTAGTACACGAGGTTAAATATTGGTTCCTTCTATTGGTTTAAGATGGAAGCTACATATAAGTTCTTACAAGAATAGAAAATCAATAGATCTCCTAAGTTTACACATAGTTTGTGACACTTCAGATTCGGAAGAGAAATTGAAATATCTTGCCATGGAGTCGGTAGAGTGGAGAGAGAAAAAACCTTTTATTTCATATGTAAAGACCCCGTGTACTCTTAGAATATGCATGCTAAGTTCCATATATATATATATATATGTACACACAATGTAGAAACTGTAATAATCTGAAACTAACTATACTAGAATTGATATTATACAATAGCTTCTAAGTATCAACATCCCCCCGCAAGCTGGAATGGGAACCAGACCAAGTTAGAAATAAAAAGTGTGTTGAATAACACCTGGAAGACACTTTGTTAAAACATCAGCAACCTGTGAGCCACTGGAAATACTATGAAGGGATATGAGACCATCATGAAGAACATCACAGACGAAATGATAATAAACCGCGATATGTCTCGTCCATTCATGCAACACAAGGTTCTTAGCATTGTGAATTTATATCAAATAAGGGAGTAGATAGGCCGAAGGCACGAGAAGCAACACACGATGCAATATTCATGTCAAGTTTGAGACGTCAAATGTCACCTAGCTCGCAACTCAATAGCTTACTATGTAAACTTTAGGCGATCACGTCCATATAGGCGGCATGCCATGCAACACCCTCAAGACATAACTATCACAAGTTTTAGGCTTTACAGCCATCCAAAACTCCACGAGATTCCAACAACAATAGCTACCTTACTTTTAAGAAGTAAACCGTACAATAGATAATAAAACTTTTCCCGACAAATCATGGGCTTTTCGCGACTCTCCTTGCATATAGCGCCCTTCAACAGTCTGGGAACAAGTTCTATTCAACCGTTACCGTCTGACGTACTTAATTATTTCCCAAAGGATATTGTAATTACAACAAGCGATGGAATGGTAAAATTACTATGTAGTTGTGTCAAGATGATTTTGATAAACTCAGAAAGCCATTGAAATCACTTACAGTCAAACTTGCCGGATATTGAAACCATTGAGATAACAAACAAGCATACTTGCCAAGTGTTTTCTCTTACCCCGTTCTTTCAACTACCTACCGGACGACACTTTCCATCCCCCTAAGAGAGAGGTTTAGCCAACAATCTTTTTATTCATATTGGAAAATATACAAAAGTGTAGTAAAACTAAAGAGATATTCTAAGAAAACTCTTAAGACTCTAAGCTATGACTCTTGTTTTTTTTTCTAAACTATTCTAAGCTAATTCTAATATATTCTAATCTAATTCTAATATGTCCCACAACTAAGACTTGGCCTCCCTTTTATAGGAGAAGGTGGCCTAATACAACCAAACCGAAATTAAAAACCTTATCTTACATGACACTCTATTCTAGTAATAGATAAGCCCTATCCTATTCTAAAAATAGTAAACCATTATCCGGACATACTATTTTTATCTAATAAAGTAAAGGACAACAAACGATATTCAAACTGAACCCCACTTAACATGTGAAGGAACCTACTAAAACAAATCAAATAAAACAAACTAAATTGTTGACATGTGATAGCACGTGCAAGCTAGTGGTTGAGTAGGTTGTAGAAGACCCCAAGAAGGTGTGTAAGCTACTTGGAGACATTTCTCAAGAAGGTGGATAAGCTACTTATATGCAACATCAAAGTAGGTGGATAAGCTACTTGTAGGAAGCTTGCTAGCAGGTGGATAAGCAGCCTACTGGTAAACTTTTCTAGGAAGTCTTTTGACAAACTTTGCTAGGAAGTTTAGCAGTAAACCTTGGTGGGTAAGTGGTAATTCCTTGCAGATCTCATCGGAAGTTATTTGATTATCCAGAGGTTGAAGGTGTTGAAGATGATGATCTTGAGTATCCTTCTTCCCTCCACCAATCATCACCATGTTTGGTCGGAGGTCACAAAAGCTTAGCGGTCGGTTTTTTCTGTTCTTTGTCTGACACAACTCTGAATATTCTTGAAAATGTCTCAGGCCTTGACAAGAAATCCTGCATGACATTGTCTTTTCCTTTGAGATGCTTCACTTGGAATTTATAAGGAGAGAACCATTGTGCCCATCGGAGGATCTGGGGGTTCGGGATGATCTTTGGGTATCTGGATCATCTTTGGGAAAGCTCTCATATCCATTTCAATTAGAAATTCTATATGGATTAGGAAGAAGTTAAACTTCTTAATTCCATTTTGGACAGCTAGAATCTGTTTGAACATGGAATAATAATGTTGTTTTGCATCCTTAATTCTTCCACTGGTATATCCACATATTTTGCGCTGGCCATCTTTTTCTTCTAAAAGGATAGCACTCCAGTATGCATTACTAGCATCAGTCTGCAATATATTTAAACCATCAGGTGGAATATGGAGGGTTTTCACCTCTTTGGATATGTCTTTTATTTTGTGGACTGCATGATCTTGGTCTTTTCCCCAAGCTGGAGACTTTTTTGTTAACATTTTCGTAAGTGGAGAAATGTACGTAGAGACATCTGGGATGAAATCTTGAACGTAATTTAGCACACCATGAAATTGTTGGAGTTGTTTGACCGTGAATTTAGTATCAGGGAATTTGATCAACTCCTTACAAATGTGTGGCCATGGGATATATGCTCCTTGCGTGAAATGCATTCCTAAGAAGTTTATTTCATTCTTCACAAGAATCATTTTCTTCTCAGATAGCATGATGCCATATTGCTTCACTAATTCATGGAATTTGTGAAGAATACCAAAGTGTTCCTCCATTGTATCACTAAATAATAGGATATCATCAATGTATACTAGAGATGTGTGGAGTATTTGTTGGAAAATTTTAATCATGGCTTTTTGGAAAAGTGAAACGGCTGGTTTGAGTCCAAACGGGTTAACTTTCCACTGGTAGTGGTGGTCAGTTATGCAGAAACCAGTTTTGGACTTATCTTCTGGGTGGATACCCAATTGCCAGAAGCCTGATTTAAGATCAAACTTAGAGAAGTATTTGGATTTGGTTAAATGTGAAAACAAGGTCAGCTTATTTGGAATGGGTTTGTCATCTAGAAGGAAGTGGTTAAGAGGTTGATAATTGAGGACCAATCAAAGTTTACCTCTTGCTTGTTCAATTCGTTTGTTGACATAGAAAGCTTCACAAGACCATTGAGAATGAGATGGCTCAATTAGTCCGTATTCCAACAGTTCCTCACATTCCTTCTTAGCAAGCAGTAGATGTTCCGGGTTCATCCCCGAGTGGCTTGCTCTTGTAGGGTTTATGTTTTCATTCCTCTTGAATGGGAGTCTAATGAAAAATTCTTCATTTATCCATAAAGGCTTATCATGCTTTTTCATGAACTCACTGTGGGAATCAACACATGATTCTTCCACTAGCTGACAGTTGATGTTCTTGACTCGTTCATCCTCTGTGATTGAAAATAGCCTTGTAGTTGTTGTATATGGTTTAAAATTGTCCCTGAAGGCTATACCTTGGGTCTTTACTATGAGTTGATCATTCAGTTGCTTGTAGATATCAAATCCAATTATGAAATCCGTCCCTGGGATAATAGAGCCAAGTAACTTGGTTCTGAATTGTACACCTGGGAAGAATTCTATTATGATAGGATTATTTGTGATCACCCAAGTTGTGAGTATTCCTTTAGAAGCTGTATTGAACTTTTGAAAATGTGGAATCCATTGCTCCTTTGGAAGGACAGTAGGGTTAAGCATTGATGTAACTGCTCCTGTATCCATGAAAGCGATTACCTAGATAGGTCTATCCCATTTGGCTGGATAGAGTGCAAGTTGGACATGAAGATTTTCAATGCCTGAGATGATATTGACTTTCTTTTCCTTTAAATCAGATGTCTAAAATAGAACATTCTTCAGCTGAGATTCTGGACCATGGGAAATATGAGTCACTTTTGGTGGCTCTTTAGTAGCAACTATATCATCCTTAATGGTGCACATGCTAGTTTGTTCTACTGTATCGGCTAAGAGTTGGGCAACACTCTTTGCTTTCCTAGATTATGGACAATCTCTTTTTTCCGGCAAATGAAGCATATCCTTTCTTTTTTCTTTTTTGGATCTCCTATTTGAAGGAGATTCATCCTCTGGCAGATTGGGCCATTCTTTTGAGGTAGATTATTCCTCTCTTAGCTTAGCCATTCTTGCCTTTTGGGCTTGCATGTGGCATTGGCTTCTTCTTCTATTCCTCTACTGGAATTTGGTGAGTTTAGATGGCTCATCAACATCTAAGATTGTACCACATTCTTCCGTAAGGTCAATATGCGCGATACTGGATTCACAATGTTCATCTAAAGATGAAGTACTTTGTTGTTCAACAACATCTGAATTACTTTGTTACTCAACAACATAATAGAACTCTTCATTTCGTGACAAAGCTTCCTTTATAAGGAGATTAGAATCAAGATTATCATCCTTATCTAGGATGTAGAGTTGTGAAACTTCTTGATCAAAGTTGATCAAGTCGTTATCTAGTATGCTCCTTTCATGGCAGACCCCACCATCATCAGGAAGACCATGTTTAATCAGGTTGTGGTTTTCAGGTGACATATCTTACTCGGATATCTCTAAGTCAACATGTTGAACAGATGGACCTGGGTCTATGTAGACAAGGTCCCCAGATGGGGCTATGAGACTTGAGATTTGTATGACCTTGTTGTCTGTCCTGGTATGAAGATCCATTTTCCTTTTTGATTGCCGTAGCGCTGCTTCAGTCTTCTTTTGAGCCGCAACTGAGTCCTTTTGATCCCAAAAAAAATGGCAATGTCAAACTTGTTGTCATATGGTATAGGGGTGAATGACAAAGGCATATGTGAACGGTCATTGAAAATGGAGAAAGGGTTATTTTGTCTGAGTATGGAGTGTGTCTCCGGAGACATAGGAAATGAGGTAGGGAGAGGGATTAGGTTCTCAGCTGATTCAATCTTACCATATTTTAGTTCCAAGATTCGATTACTTATGAAGTCTATCTCTTTACGTTAATGATCGAAGAACTTGAAGAGTGATGACCCTTGTGGGCACTTATCAAGTCGGATGAGTTGCAATCTTTGTTCAAGTGCTTTGATAAGTCCAACATTTTGGACAGATGTATCTATCAATTTATTCTCCTTCATAGCTATCTTGACTTTAGTAGGAGTAATACTCTTGATATAATGACTCTTGGTGGACAATAATCTGTTTTGGCTCATGATATCTTTGGATTGCCAATTAGAAGTTTCCTCTATGTTGCCTATAGCCATAGTTTCTCCTGATTTTAGGATAACTCTCTTTTATGGAATTTTTGGAGAATGGATAGATTATAATTTTCAAAAGTTGAGTATGAGGGGATACTGTATGTGTGACTGGAGCTCATTGGGGATATCATGAATAATGGATGAGCATGTACATCTTTTGGAGTACCATTTTGATTGGGAAAAGCTGACTCATTTGTGGTTTTGTACGAAACAAGGAAATCATATATGCCAGGGCAACTTAGAGAACCAATAGTTGGATCTCCATTATCATATCTTGTTTTGAGTTCCTTTTCAGAGTTTTCGCACTTTCTCCCGCTTTTGTTTCTGTCAACATCATCAAAGTCACCTTCTTGGCATCCTTTGCAGTCACAATCTATGTTCCATGTAGTATGCCATGTGAAGGGGCAAGTGAACCATTGTACACCGCGTCCATCCTGGTTGAATTGTCTAATCAATCATGTTCACACTTAAAGCCACTTAGAAACCAAGATACAATATATGAGTCCTTATCCTCAGGAATATCAATATGAGATTGATTCATATGGCTAGGGAAGACTATTTGGTTTGGCCTTTTGTGGGGAAAGTGACTAATTATGTCATTTTTTGGCATGGTCAAAGCAGGTTCTTCAAAGAAGAGATGTTGAGGATGGACTCTTAACTTCTCATATTTCGTGACCCATATGTCAGGAAGAACTTGGACAAGCTCTTTCCTAGGTATTTGTCTTGTGATCTGAGTACACTGAGTGGTTCCATTGATGGCATTTATATTTAGAAATAAAGAATCTTGGCCGCGAGAAGAGATAGGTCCATGGCATGGTTTTGGACTCTCCAAGCCACCTGATAATGAAGAGTGGCCTGTATGGCATCTCTAGCTTGAGAAGCTCCAAGTATTTGGACTTGTATTTTCAACGCCTCCGTCTGATACAGATATTGTAGGGACATGTTGAAGTTTGAGAATATCATAACAAAGACAGTCCCCGCGTTGATAGTTATTTCTAACGTACACAAATTTGCAAGGTATCCCATAAGGTCTATTTTTCGTGTTGTTACTGCCAACTTTAATTTATTCAGTCTTTTACTTTTATTAGAGTTATTAGTCATAAAAGTGTGTGTAGTCATAAACATTGTTTATACTCTCTTCACATAGTTTAGAACCTTGTATATTTTGTTTTAGTCTTTTAAACGTTCATAGTTACAAAGTCTGTCCATAGTCTTTTCTGTATATATTAATTGTACTGTGTTTTCCTTAGACTTTAGAATAAATAATTTATGTCTTTTCTTAGATTTTAGAACAAATAAATGTCTGAGTCTTTATAGTCCAAAAACTTAGAAAATATGTCAGAGTCTTTACCATCGTCTTACACTTCTTGTAAATTTGCGTCTAGTTCATGTAAATCCTTAGCAAAGGTCAACATGTCTCCTACTCTGAGTAAAATGTTGTCGTGTAAATATGACTACCTTTATGAAGTAGATGTGTTACCCCCAGAAAATAAAATATCGTCCACATATCTACCATAGTTAAACCCATATTCTACCTTTCTAAAAAAGTCATGTAATCCTTGGATGCAAATCCGCTCCTTGGTCCAACAAAAGCCCAAAGGAGTCAAGGAATATATTGCTGCATCAAAACATGATCAACACCCTATTCTTGCAAATCAAGAAGAATGGTTCATCACTTTGCTGATGCCAGAGGATTTTCCCCGACAGTGGAAAAGCCTGGGTTTTATGCATATCCATATTGGTGTTATTAGAGTTGCATTGGCATAACCTAGAAGAAAAGGCCAGCCCGTCATGGCGCGTCTTTCCTTCTAGATACTAGATACTATGAATATCAGCATGCACATTTGGGTACGTCGGAAATAACTCTCAATGTAGGGACTGTCTATGTTACGATATTCCAAAACTTCAACATGTCCCTACAAAATCCGTATCTGATAGAGGCGTTGAAAATACAGGTCCAAATACTAGGTGCTCCTCAAGATAGAGATGCCATACATGCTACTCTTCATTATCAGCTGGCTTGGAGAATCCAAAACCATGCCATGGACCTATCTTTTCCAGGTGGCCAAGATTCTTTATTTCTAAATATAAATGCCATCAATGGAACCACTCAGTGTACTCAGATCCCAAGAGAAATACCTAGGAGAGAGCTTGTCCAAGTTCTTCCTGACACATGTGTCACGAAACATGAGAAGTTGAGAGTCCATCCTCAACATCTCTTTTTTGAAGAACCTGATTTAACCATGCCAAAAAATCACATACTTAGTCACTTTCCCCACAAAAGGCCAAACCAAATAGTCTTCCCTATCCATATGCATCAATCTCATATTGATATTCCTGAGGATAAGGACCCTTATATTGTATCTTGGTTTCTAAGTTGCTTTAAGTGTGAACATGATTGTATTAGGGCAATTCAATCAGAATGGATGCGGTGTACAATGGTTCACTTGCCCCTTCACAGGGCATACTCCATGGGACATAGACTATGATTGCAAAGGATGCCAAAAAGGTGACTTTGATGATGCTGACAGAAGCCAAAGAGGGAGAAAGTGCAGAAACTCTGAAAAGGAATGCAAAATAAAATATGATGATGGTGATCCAACTATTGGTTCTCTAAGCCTCCCTGGGAAATATGATTTCCTTGTTTCGTACAAAACCCCAAATGAGTCAGCTTTTCCCAATCAAAATGGTACTCCTAAAGCTGTACATGCTTATCCATTATTCATGATATCCCCAATGAGCTCTAGTCACCCATATAGTCTCCCCTCATACACCACTTTTGAAAAGGATAATCTGAGCCATGCTCCAAAATGCAACAAAAGAGAGTTATCCTAAAATCAGGAGAAACTATGGCTACAGGCAACATAGAGGAAACATCTAATTGGCAATCCAAAGATATCATGAGCCAAAACAGATTGTTTTCCACCAAGAATCACTCTACCAAGAGTAATACTCCTACTCAAGTCAATCTAGATATGAAGGAGAATTAATTAATCGATACATCTGTCCAAAATGCTGGGCTTATCAAAGCACTTGAACAAAGATTGCAACTCATCCGACTTGATAAGTGCCCACAAGGGTCATCACTCTTCCAGTTCTTCGATCATCAACGTAAAGAGATAGACTTTATAAGTGATCAAATCTTGTAACTGAAATATGGTCGGATTAAATCAGCTGAGAACCCAATCCCTCTCCCTACCTCATTTCCTTTGTCTCCAGTGACACACTCCATACTCAGACAAGATAACCCTTTCTTCATTTTCAATGATCGTTCACATATGCCTTTGTCATTCGCCCCTATACTAGATGAGAACAAGTTTGACATTGCCAAATTTGTTTGGGATCGAAAGGACGCAACTGCGGGTCAAAAGAAGACTGAAGCAGAGCTAAAACAATCAAAAAAAGGAAAATGGATCTTCATACCAGGACAGACAACAAGGTCGTACAAATCTGAAGTCGCATAGCCCCATTTGGTGGGGTCCGCCATGAAAGAAACATCCTACATAACGACTTGATCAACTTTGATCAAGAAGTTTCACAACTCTACAACCTAGATAAGGATGATAATCTTGATTCTAAACTCCTTATAGAGGAAGCTTTGTCAAGAAATGAAGAGTTCTATGATGTTGTTGAGCAACAAAATTCAGATGCTATTGAACAACAAACTACGTCATCTTTAGAAGAACATTGTGAATCTAGTATCACATATATTGACCTCATCGAAAAATGTGGTACAATCTTAGAGGTTGATGAGTCACCTTAACTCACCAAATGCCACTTGCAAGCCCGAAAGGCAAGAATGGCTAAGCTAAGAGAGAAAGAATCTACCTCAACTGAACGGCCCAATCCACTAGAGGATGAATCTCCCTAAAATAGGCGATCCAAAAAGAAAAAAGAAAGGATATGCTTCATTCGCTGGAAGAACTCACACCTTACAAGAGAATGTCCATACTCTAGGAAAGCAAAGAGAGCTGGCCAGCTCTTAGCCGATGCAGTAGAACAAACTAGCATTTGGACCATTAAGGATGATATAGTGGCTACTAAAGAGCCACCAGAAGTGACTCCTGTTTCCCATGGTCCAGAATCTTAGCTGAAGGATGTTATATTTCAAACATTTGATTTAAAGGAAAATAAAGTCGAAATCATCTCAGGTATTGAGACTCCTCATGTCCAACTTGCACTCCCAGGTGTACAATTCGAAACCCAGCTACTTGGCTCTATTATCCCAAGGACAGATCTCATAATTGGATTTGATATCTACAAGCAAATCAATTATTAACTCAAGGTATAGCCTTCATGGACAAGTTTAAACCATTTACAACAACTACAAGGCTATTTTCAATCATAGAGGATGAACGAGTCAAGAACATCAAGTGTCAGCTAGTGGAAGAATCATGTGTTGATTCCCATAGTGAGTTCATGAAGAAGCATGATAAGCCTTTATGGTTAAATGAAGAATTCTTCATCAGATTCCCATTCAAGAGGAATGAAAACATCAACCCTACAAGAGGAAGCCACTCAGGGATGAACCCGGAACATCTACAGCTTGCTAAGAAAGAATGTGACGAACTATTGGAATACGTACTAATTGAGCCATCTGATTCTCAATGGTCCTGTAAAGCTTTCTATGTCAACAAATGAACTGAACAAGCAAGAGGTAAACTTCGATTGGTCATCAATTATCAACCTCTTAACAACTTCCTTCTAGATGACAAATTACCCATTCCAAATAAGCTGATCCTGTTTTCACATTTAGCCAAAGACAAATACTTCTCTAAGTTTGATCTTAAATCAGGCTTCTGGCAATTGGGTATCCACCTAGAAGATAAGTGCAAAACTGGTTTCTACATACCTGACCACCACTACCAGTGGAAAGTTATGTCGTTTGGACTCATACCAGCCCCTTCTCTTTTCGAAAAGGCCATGATTAAAATTTTCCAGCCAATACTTCACATATCGCTAGTATACATTGATGATATCCTATTAGTTAGAGATACAATTTTGGCATTTTTCACAAATTCCATGAATTAGTGAAGCAATATGGCATCATGCTATCTAAGAAGAAAATGATTCTTGTGAAGGATGAAATAGACTTCTGAGGAATGCATTTCATGCAAGGAGCATATATCCCAAGGCCACACATTTGCGAAGAGTTGCTCAAATTCTCTAATATTGACTTCACGGTCAAACAACTCCAGCAATTTCTTGGTGTGATAAATTACGTTTGAGATTTCATCCCAGATGTCTCCACGTACATTTGTCCACTTACGAAAATATTAATAAAAAAGTCTCCAGCGTGGGGAAAATACCATGATGATGCAGTCCACAAGATCAAAGACATATCCAAAGAGGTCAAAACACTCCATATTCCTTCTGATGGTTTGAAAATATTGCAGACTGATGCTAGTAATGAATACTGGAGTGCTATCCTTTTAGAAGAAAAAGATGGCTAGCGCAAAATATGTGGATATGCCAGTAGAAGATTTAAGGATGCAAAACAACATTATCATTCCATGTTCAAAGAGATTCTAGCTGTCAAAAATGGAATTAAGAAGTTTAACTTCTTCCTAATCCATACATAATTTATAATTAAAATGGATCTTAGAGCTTTCCCAAAGATGATCCAGATAAACCAAAATATCATCTCGAACCCCCAGATCCTCCGATGTGCACAATGGTTCTCTCCTTGTAAATTCCAAGTGAAGCATCTCAAAGGAAAAGACAACGTCATGGAGAATTTCTTGTCAAGGGCTGAGACATTTTCAAGAAGATTAGAGTTGAGCCTGACAAGGAACAGAAAACCCCCCTTATTTGGAGTAGATAGTCTGAGGGCACGAGAAGCAACACACACTTCAATATTCATGTCAAGCTTGAGACGTCAAATGGCACAAGTCAATATTCTTAACTAGCTCGCAACTCAATATCTTTCTATGTAAAGTTTGGGTGTTCACGTCCATATAGGCGGCATGCCATGCAACATCCTCAAGACACAACTATCACAAGTTTTTGGCTACACAGCCATCCAAAACTCCACGAGATTCCCACCACAATAGCTACCTTACTTTTAAGTAGTAAACCGTACAGTAGATAATACAACTTTTACCGACAAAACATGGGCTTTTCACGGCTCTCCTGGCCTATAGCGCCCTTCAACAGTCTGGGAACAAGTTCTATTCTACCGTTACTATCTCACGTACTTAATAATTTTCAGAAGGCTATTGAAATTACAACAAGTGATGGAATGGTAAACTTACTTTGTATTTGTGTCAAGATGATTTTGATAAACTCAGAAAGCCATTCAAATCACTTGCAGTCAAACTTGCCGGATATTGAAAGCATTTAGATAACAAACAAGCATACTTGCCGAGTGTTTTCTCTTACCCCGTTCTTTCAACTACCTACTAGACCGAACTTTCCTTCCCCCCCCCCCAAGAGAGAAGAACAAGAGAGAGGTTTAGCCAACTATCTTTTTATTCATACTGGAAAATATACAAAAGTGTAGTAAAACTAAAGAGATTTTCTAAGAAAAACTCTTAAGACTCTAAGCTACGACTCTTGTTTTTTCTCTAAACTATTCTAAGCTAAATCTAATCTATTGTAGGATCATTCTAATATGTCTAACAACTAAGACTTGGCCTCCCTTTTATAGGAGAAGGTGGCCTACTACAAACAAAGCAAAATTAAAACCTTATCTTACATGGTACACTATTCTACTAATTGATAAGCCTTATCCCATATAAAAATAGTAAACAATTATCCGAACTTACTATCTTTATCTAATATTATAAAGGACAAAAAACTTTATTCAAATTGGGCCCCACTTAACATGTGAAAGAGCCTACTAAAACAATATAAATAAAACAAACTAAATTGTTGGCATATGACAACACGTGCAAGCTGGTGGATGAGCAGCTTGTAGAAGACTTCAAGAAGGTGTGTAAGTTACTTGTAGACATCTCTCAAGTAGGTGGATAATTTACTTTTACGCAACAACAAAGTTGGTGGAAAGCTACTTGTAGGAAGCTTGCAAGCAGGTGGATAAGCAGCTTATTGGCAAACTTTTCTAGGAAGTCTTTTGACAAAGTTTGCTAGGAAGTTCAGGAGTAACCTTGGCAGGTAAGTGGTAATTTCTTGCACATGTCATCAGGCGTCATTTTGCAGAGGTTGAAGGTGTTGAAGGCGGGCTTGAATATCCTTCTTCCATCCACCAATCGAAACAATATTTCTTCTTGGACAACTCCTCCTTTCAAGGCTTCGTTTGGTCGATCCGGTGAAGTACCTCTTTCCGTTGGATGGTCCTGCCACATTGTGATCCTATTGTTGCGAAGGAACGTTCAGTCTTATGCTAGTAATAGCCTGAGTAACTTCATCCCTTGTTATAACACATGGGGCTTGATATTCTTTTGCAGCTTGTCGTACTTTCTCCCAGTGGGGGTGGTTGTCCTGTAGTTCCATCGAGCTCATTCTTTGGGCCATATTTCTTTTGGGATACACCGATTTTGCTGGAAGATGATTCGTTGAGCTGCGTGATAATCATCTTTGAAGGAAAAAATAGAGACGGGAAACTTCCAGTAGAAGGAAATTTCTTGTCTAGCTTGGACCTGATTGTTGATAATCTTCACCTCACGGTACAACATTAATATCTTAACCTTGTAGGAATTTTTGAATCAATGAACCCACCAACTTCATGGTCGGAACCACAATAGAAATATCTGTAGGGCTGGTTAGATTCTATCAAAATCCCTAAACAAGTTGCACTTGAACTCCATAAAAATGTAATACTGGTGACATAAGTACCAGAATAACCATAGGAGTTCTTGGGGGAAATCATCTGCCAATATAATGAACATATGGCAATATGGATACTCCGGGTGGACTTGAAAAGGCTCGAGGATAGATCCTCCATACTTCTTAAATACCTGGATGTCATGATATGCCTTTCGTACTATCATAATTGACAGATCAAAGGGGTCCCCAAATTGTGTGAATACTTCCGATGGATACTCCACCATCTCATCAGGGTTGATCTTTGGCTTTTTAACATAAAGATTGTGTTGGTGGGATTTCCTCTACGTTCTTCATCATTGGATATTTGGAATAACTTCGACATTGAAGTATATGGCTTGAACTATTGTATAAAAGCTATTCCCTTAGCTCTTACCTCAATTCGATCTTTGAGCTATGTGTAGATGTTGAACCTAATGATGAGATCTCTTCTTAGATCCACTGAACCAATGAGTTTGGTCCAAAATTGTAACCCAGGGAAGAACTCAATTACGACCGGATGTTTTGTTATCAACTTGGTCGTAAGGATTTCCTTTGATGGTGTAGTGAAATTCTGGAAATGAGAAATCCATTGGTCCTCAGGTAAAACTGCTGGGTTAAGAATGGATGATGCGGCTCCTGTATCCATAACTGCAATGACTTGTACAACTTTATCCCATTTTGAAGAGTAGATAGTCCATTGAACTTGAGGTGTATCAACTTCTTGAGGCAAGTCAACCATTTTTGTATTGGATATCTGATACATGTTGTGGCCTAGATTATCGTCAATATTTGTATCATCGCCAGCCATCTCATAGACATCTATTGAGAAAAGAGTTTTGCATGTCAGCTCATCCACCAGTGAAAATACCGATTCAAGGTCGTCATCTCTGTTGAGATATATTCCTGTATGATCGGCTATGTCATCAAAGAGGTGGAGGGTCTTGACAGATCTTCTAGATTGAGGTTAATTCTTCGCAAAGTGTCCAGGCTTGTTGAAAATAAAACAATGATCATTTTTCCTGTAATTGCCTGGACTTCTTCTCCTGAAAAACATAGTGCGCCTGGTGATCCTATATCGAATATCAGGTGGCCTAGGCAGTTTGAATCTCTGATACTGCTTGACAGTTTTTCATCTTTCTCGACGGCTTGAACAAGAGCAATCAAACTTGGTGACAAGATCACTTTGACTGCATGCCTTATCAAGAGCTGGATTATTTTGAACGATCTGTTTTAGAACATATCTCTTTCTGCAGATACTATCCAGGGCTTGAAAGATAGCTTGCCTGATGTAGCCAATATATGGGATAGTTATAGATTTAAGCCTATCCTCAGTGATTGTCATTGCATGCCCTTCTAACATCTTTGGCAATGATGACACAAAATCTTGCTTCAAGCTGGAATCTCCACCAAGCTCAAAGTAGATTCTTGCCTTCCTTTGGAAATTAATATCAATGATATCTCTATCAAATGATATACACTTCATTTCGAAGAGTTGTCTCCGCAGCTTTTCACATCTTTGACCGGTATCCCCACAGAAAACTTCTAGAAGTATGATCAAATTTGTAGCGATGTTTTGGGATGTCAGGAAGAAGTTCCTATCCTCAACACGCGGTCCACCAATCCCTGATAATGCCATAGAATGTTGAAGTAAATTCCGACAGGATCATGTACTTTTCCCGCTCAACTAGATTATTTGTAACCATCCAAGTATAGAAGTCTTAGATTCTTTGAGGCCATGCAGCGACCCTAACATCGTCGAGAGTAAAAGTATGAAATCCAGTTCTAACGTTTTTGGGTATTGTGATTGTTGGTTCTGGTCTTCTTTCTAAGATCAGATCATCAGTCATGCCGTCTTGATCATCATCAACTTCAGAGACGTCTGGTTCTTTTTGAAGATTCATGAAGATGGGTGGATAGACCTTTTCATCATATTCTAGTGAAGATTCAGCAGTTGAGATTCAGTAGTTTCCTCAACGTATTTCTGGGAATCATCAACATATTCCTGGGAATTAGTGGAAGATTCACTCTCTTCGGTATATCCATCTGAGGGATATTTATCTTCAGGCTCATGTTGCACATAAATGTCATCAAGATGCTCTAGGTTAAGGTCATCAAGATGTTCATCGCATCTGATATAATCGTCAATGGCACTGAGATAATCATCGGTTGGACTATCATCTTTCAGAGAGTAAAGCTCTGAAACAACCTGGTTATTCATACCTAAGATCGGGTCTGAAAAACCATGTGTTTGGAAAAACTAGTCTTTGCCATTAGTGATGTCCTGTACGAGGGCACCCCATTCCTTTTATGAATATGATTTTTCATGATCTGAGATCATCAACTCGTCACCGAATGGACTCAAATCTACAAAGATAGAGTCGTTGATTGGGGCCTTGTAACTTGAGATCATTATAGCCGCAGTGTCTGCATCCTTTTTGTGTTTGGACCTTGCTTGTGCTTCTTCAACTCACTTTTGAGCAGCCATCACATCTTTTCTTTCCCACACTAGTTTGGCTATGTCAAACTCAGGTTCCTCTTTATGAGGTTTAGCCGCACTAAATGAGAAAGTTGGTTCTGGTGGAGAGTATCGTTGTGAGCACATACAGAGTAGGGTAGACCTTGTGGGAGAGGATTGAGCTCTCCTAGGTTCAGGGTTACCATATCTCAATAGCTGGCTCTACTCTTTGATTGAGGCTACGTCACTTTTTTGTTATTCGATAAAGTGGTCGAGCGACGTTCCTGGGGGACATATATTGAACTCTATTGCTTGCAACCTTTTTTCTAATGCTTTGATTAGTCCGATATGTTGAGTTGACGTTTGGTCCATCTTTTTCTCCATAAGACTCATTTAACATGTAGCTTGACTTGTGAATGAGAAATGCCCCTGATGGACTGTTCGATACTAGTCAATGCTCTATTTTGGCACATAGCATTTTCAGATTGACAATTGAGTGTTGCTTCTATGTCGCTTACGGGCATATGTTCTCCCGTTGGTAGGATAACTTTCTTTTGTGGTATTTTTGGAGCATGGATCAGGTTATCCTTTTCAAATGTTTGCTAATCGGGGAAATCATATGTGTGACTAGAGCTTGCAGAGGATAACATAAACATCATTTTTGGTGCAGGCTCTTTTTGGGAGGTCTTATTTCGTGATGGAGTAGATAAAGCTGGCCAATCCTGGGGTTTATGTGAAACAAGGAATTGATATTGCTCTTCATCCCATTCGGCTCTATCGTATGAATAATCATCATCATCTCCTTTATCATCATCTTCAGACCAGTAGTAATCATCTTCACATTCCGAGCGCTCACAATCAATATCCCATGGTTTATATCCTGTGAAAGGACACTTACACCAAAATACGCCAAGACCATCATGATTGAATTGTCTTATCCAATCAATATCACTTCCAAAAAACTCAGATATGGATTAAGAGTCCAGATTGTCTTTTTGATCGAGACTATCTAGAGGCAGGTACATATGTATGGAGAAGGCAGTTTTATAGACTTTTTTCAAGTGAGAGTGGTCAAAGCATATAACGACTGTATTATCGGATTTTTTTTGGAGAAAGTAGGCTCAGTGGATTGGAGAGGTTGAGGATGGTCTCTCAACTTCTCATAATTGGTGACCCAAGAGTCAGGAAGAACTTTGACAAGCTCTTCTCTAGATATTTGCCTTGGAATCTGGGTACACTGAGTGGTTGCGCGCATTGGTGGCGTCTACATTTAGGAACAAAACATCTTGGCCACCTGGAAGGGATAGGTTCATGGCATGGTTTTGGACTCTCCAAGCTAGCTGATAATTAAGAGTAGCATGTATGGCATCTCTAGCTTGAGGAGATCCAAGTATTTAGACTTGTATTTTTAACGCCTCCGTCAGATACGAATCTTGTAGGGACATGTTGAAGTTTGGGAATATCGTAACAAAGATAGTCCATGCATTGAGAGTTATTCCCGACGTACCCAAATTTGCATGCTGATATTCATAGTATCTAGTATCTAGAAGGGAAAGACGCACCATGATGGGCATACCTTTTCTTCCATGATATGTCAATGCCACTCTAACAAGACCAAAATGGATATGGGTAAAACCAGGTTTTTCCACTGTCGGGGAAAATCCTCTGGCATCTTCAAAGTAATGAACTGTTCTTCTTGATTTGCAAGAATAGGGTGTTGATCAAGTTTTGACGCAGCAACATATTCCTTGACTCCTTTGGGATTTTGCTGGACCAAGGAGCGGATTTGCATCCAAGGATTACAAGACTTTTTTACAAAGGCAAAATAGGGGTTTAACAGTGGTAGATATATGGACGATATTTTATTTTCTCGGGGTAACACATCTACTTCATAAAGGTAGTCTTATTTACATGAGAACGTTTTACTCGGAGTAGGAGACATGTTGACCTTTGCTAAGGATTTACATTAACTAGACGCAAACAGAAAAGATGCGGATTTACAAGAAGTGGAAGACGATGGTAAAGACTCCAAAATAGACATATTTTTGTAGTTTTTGGACAATATGGACTCAGGTATATATTTGTTCTAAAATCTAAGAAAAGACACAAATTATTTGTTCTAAAGTCTAAGGAAAACACACTACAACAAATATGTACGGGAAAGACTATACACAGACCTTGCAATACTTACGTTAAAAACTACAACAAAATATACAAGGTTCAAAACTATATGAAGAGAGTATGACCAATGTTTATAAACTACACAAGTTTTTATGACTAAAAAGTAAAAGACTGAATAAATAAAAGTTAGCGGTAACAACACGAGAAATAGACCTTATGGTAAACCTTGCTTCTTCCTCGGGAAAGGACGGTCTTGCTCTGATACCAAAGGTGTTAGCACAAAACACTGGAACATGTACAATGGAAGGAACAAACAACTCTGCTAATAAAAAAACAAGCCAGGCAATTACTGCAACCAATTTGTAAAGGGTTCTATATTCAGTCTATGGCGAAGATAAGGAATTGGTGGGTTGTTTCTTCGACTTCCAGGAGACACGACAACCACCTAGAATTAAGTCATATCCACTAACGAATTTGCAACTAGAGGATCAACTATCCCAATCAGAATCATAATAACCTTGATCAAGAGAAAAATTAGAAGAACTATTGAAGAAAGACCCAAATCAAGGGTGCCAGCCAAAATATCGAAGCATATGTAGAGTAGCATCATAATGAGGGACCCAAGGCTGGGACATAAATTGGCTCAAGTGTTGGACACTGAAAGAGATTTAGGTCTTGTATATTGTAAAAAAATTTAGTTTTCCCACAAGTTTTCAATACAAAGAAGTATCGGGTAGAGGATCCCATGAGTTAGTCACAAGATTAATATGACTATCCAAAGGAGAAGATACATAACTAACACCAACAAAATCAAAATCATGCAAGAGATCAGTGAGAAAAGTTTTGTAAGTAACCAAGAAATCGTTAGGAAATCTTATGAATTGCATGTAAACCCAAAAAGTAATGTGCGACACCCAAATCTTTGATCTTAAATAGGTCATCCAAAAAAGATTTGAGGGAAGCAATCTCTACCTTGTCATTCCCACTAAGAAGAATGTCGTCAGCATAGACAACCACAACAGTAAAAGACTAGTTAATTCTCAGCATTTAGAAACAAAGAATAATCATTCTTGCTAAAATGGACCCCGTTGGACAACAAACCAAAGGAAAGTTTGGCATACCATTGTTGGAAAGCTTTTCGTAAGACATAACGAGATTTATTGAGCTTGCATATGAAAATAGGATAGGCAAAATCAGAAGGTGGAACTTTCAAACCAAGATGTACTTTCATAAAAACATCTTCTTCAAGATCCTTATGCGAAAATGCATTGTTTATAACTAACTAATGAACAACCCAACCATTCTTAACTACAGCAGTCAAGATACATTTAATGATGGTCAGTTTCACAACTAGGGAAAAAGTTTCAATAAAATCAACCTATTCTTGTTGGGTATCACCCCTAATCACTAATCTATTTTTGTATCTCTAAATGGTAGCAAATAAACCTTCTGGTTAATCTTGCACACCCATTTAGAGGGAATACCCTTCTTAATAGGAGGAAGGGGGACAATAGTACAAGTGTTATTTTCCTTCAAGGCCTCAAACTCCTTAGCCATAACTTCCTACCAATAAGGACCGGGAATATCCTGATAAAAGAACTAGGGCTCATGCAAATCAGTGTCAACAAGAATAGAGATAACCTTAGATATAGTAGCACTAGAACAAAAATAGTCTTGCAAATGAGGAGGTGGAACTGAGATCCTAAAGGCCTATTCAAAGGTATAGGAGCAAAAATAAGGGAGATAGTAGAAGGAGAAGTAAAAAAGGGAGAGCCAGGAGAAATAACATGACCAGGAGATGTAGGAAGATTAACACTTACAGTGGGGAAAGGAACAAGATAATCAGAAAAAGATGGTGGAGGAGGAGGAAACATAGAAGGAAAAGAAAAAGAAGAGTAAGGAAATATGGTCTCATGAAACATGAATTCTCTGAAATAAACATGCCTACTTGTCCAAATCAATGAGCTTATATGTCCTTTTTGGTCATGATATTACCATAGAAAGCACAAGTAATGGATCTGGATTTAAACCTATCCTTATGAGGCTTAGGTACTACAACAAAACTAAGGAAACCAAAAGGTTTGAGGTGTGAGTAGGATGGAGCAGTTTTATATAGGAGACCATAAGGGGAGTAATGTAACAAAAGTGAAGGAAGTCTGTTAATAAGATAACTAATAGTGAGGACACACTCACCCTAATATTTGACAGGAAGTTTGGATTAAAATAGTATAGATCAAGGAGTCTCCAATAAGTGTTTTAGTTTCCTTTCCACAACATCATTCTGTTGTGGGGTATCAAGAGTAGATGTTTGATAGACAATGTCAAGAGAAGAAAAGAAAGAAGATGATTTAGTGCTATAAATCAACTCAAAAGTACTATTAGATGTTAGAGTATGAGATGAAGTATGAAATTGAGTCTGGACCATGAAGATAAATTATTTAATATGGGAAAATACATTAGACTTGGTAGACAGTAAGTGTGTCCTAGTGGCTTAGAAAAAGTCATCCAATATGGTTAGATAATGGTTATTGCCATTATAAGTTTGGGTGTGGTAGGGTCCCGAAAGATCAATATGGAATGGAAATGCTAATCTTTGTTGTGTAACCATACGATACACTTTACAGATCAAGTCTTGTTTCTTAGGTAATTGAGCATTTTTATCAACAATGGATTTCATCTTATGATAAAACATGTTTCTTTAAAGTTATTGCTACTTGTCTATATACTTGCAGTTATAAGAAGACAATTTATGCAGAAATCTATTTGAAGTTAGGTAGCCTAGCAAATGAAGTGCTCGCTTGTCTATCCTTTTAAAACAACCAAATATAACATTTGCCTAGCATCTTCCTAAGACAAACTAAAATAGCCAGAAAGAAATCAGAAGAAGATGTAGCTAATTTATTACAAGTAATAGGGTGTTGGGATCTTCTGAACTTGCAAAACACTTGCAATATGGCCCCGAATCAACTTGAAGCGACAAGTTTCACCATTAGCTATCTTTTAATCTTTTCAAAATTTAGTCCATCCTCTTTTTATGATAATCATTTTCCTATTATACTTTATTTCCACTCCCCATTCTATTCCTTCTTTATTAACCAGCCTAATATTCTTCATGTTGATTATGTCTATCCTTTGGGCAAATCTCATTGGGATAGTCTAATAAACATATTCATCAAACAAACATGATTGTTAGATTTTGAGGAAAATAATTAGTACGTAAAGGAATGAAAAATCTAGTATTGTGAAAACACAATGAACAAACTATTAAACCTTACCATAAAAGAAGTGTGCTTTTTTTTTTTATAACAATTTCAAAATACGGATTGGCACCATTTATGAAATATTTAAGATCATAAGTCTTAAAAGTTCTATGACCACTTATATTAATGTCATGACATGTTTATAGTCACTAGTTTTCATAGTGACACTACTAAAAAAACAGTGAATACCGACCTAAAAATTAACGATCTCAAATAGAAGTCGGTAATTTTCAACCTCCGGAGGTCGGTATTGTTAAAAGAATAAAAAATTTAAAAAAATTAGAAAACCAACTACAAAGAATCGGTTTTTATGCAAAATAAAGCGGGAAAACTAAATACCGACCTCTGAAGATTGGAATTTTTCCCGAAAAAAATGAATTACAATAAAAACTGACCTCTTGATGTCGGTATTAAATAAATCAATAAATAACAATATTTTATTTTTTCTCAATTAAATATAAAAAAAAATTGAGAAATATTTTGAATTCAATTTTATTTAAATCGTCTTCCGAAGGACGGTTTTGTGTAAGATAAAAAACAAAAAAATTATAATACCGACTTCCGAAAGTCGGTAAAATTAAATAGTATGTAATTAAATTAATTTTTATTAAAATATTTATATAGTGACTTCCAGAAAATTAATAAATTAATATTTTTAATTAACTTTAAATAAATCGTCCTCAGGATGATGGTTTTATATAAGTTCAAAAATAAATTAATATAAAATACCGACTTCCCGATGTCAGTAATATTTAATTAACATGATTACTTTTTATTTATCTTAAAATTTAATGTGAAAGTGACCTCATGAGGTGGGTATTTTTTGTTTAATCTAATTACTTTTAATAAACGACATCCAGAGGTCGATTTGTTTAAAATATTCCTATTAATCATAATTATTCTATTGTGCATAATACTAAATTTTCATTTTACACCTACAATTAATTGTTTTAAAAAGTATAACAATTTTGTATAGAATTCGTGGAATAAACAAAAAAACATCAATAATTCATATTTAGAGTATGAAACTACGTTGTTATGAATTAGGAGATAATTATACGTATATTTCTAGAGTAATGTACAAATTCTATTAGTCCGTCGTCAAATCATGAACTTAATATCTCATGTAATGATGTAGAGGTGAAGAACTAACTTATTATCCATCCGAGTATAAAATGCGAGATGATACTCGTAGAAATCATGTCATGATAACAATTAATTAAATTTTATATTTATAATTAATTGTTTAATTATTTGTACGTATAACCTTCAATATCTTATCTCATTTTATGAAATAGGCAATAGAACATCGTAAAGTATTGTACAAAGCAAATTCTATCAAGGTTTTTACGTTCAATTTTGAATGGATGTCAAGTGTAGTGATCATACCATAGACAATGACATGTAAATGATAATTCATCGGAGTTTGAAATATGTTGATTATATACTCGTCGAGTAGTTTAACAAATCAAGTCTTATATATTAATGTTTCAATTATGAAATATATTATCAGTTAAATAAATACCGATGATCAATTTGAGGAGATTTATATATTAAATTTGATATTGATAAACTTATGTTGATCGATAAAATTAACTTTATATAATTAGGAGGTGTGTGTGTGTGTGTGTATATATATATATATATATATATATAATATTTTTGACACCTAATTTTGACCGATCTATTCGATTAAATACGTATTTTTAAAATATATTACGAGTTTTAAAATCTTAATCGATTTTTGTCTAAAATTATATATTATAGTATCGCTAATTGACAAAATTATCAATTATTATTATTAAATCATTAATATATATTATTATATTTATCGAGAGTTAAATTAGAAATAACTACTTTATTTAAATGTTTTTAAATTTAGGTGTGTTTAATTTATATGAAAATACTTTAATATAAGTAGTATTTGATTAATTGAATAACATTTCATTAATCTCCCCTTAAATCATTTATGATTTAATATAAATTATTATATTTATCAATAGTTAAACTTGATATAACTACTTTATTTAAATATTTTTAAATTTAGGTGTGTTTAATTTATATGAAAATACTTTAATATAAGTAGTATTTTATTAATTGAATAACATTTCCTTAATCTCCCCTTAAATCATTTAAATTATAACATCTTTTGTTCAGTTTGTTTAATTCATAGCCCTCTTCCTATCCAATTCTATTTCAACTCCAGCCTTTCATATTCAATTACATGTCAATTATGACCATTTGCTTATTTTAATTATAGCCTTTCAACACTTTTCAATTATAGCATATATTTGATTCAATTCGATTCTCAAAACCCCATCCTTTAATCTCAGCCATCCGTTCATCCAAATCAACTACAATATCAAATCTTGATCGTCCATATCATTCAAACCAAAGGCTGAGATCAAATCTTCATTCTTATCTATTTTAAACCAAAAGAACCAAAACCCTAAGCCATCCTTCTTTCTTCATCTTCCTCTCATCTCCTAGCAGCTCAGGCGAAGCAGCGAACGACGCCGACAAGCGAGCAGCTGTGAAAACCAGCCACTATCTCTCCCTCTCCTCTATTCTCCTAGCAGCACAGGCGAAGCAGTGAATGGCGCCGGCCAACGAGCAGCCGCGAAAACCAGTCGGCGATCGGGTGCCGCCTGTGATCTGTTATTCTCGCCAGCAAGCGAAGGCCTCGCCGGCCAGAAGCAGCGCGAGGACCAGCTCCAATAGGCGAGCCTCTTTCTCTCTTCTCCTCCGCTTTAGTGAGGACGACAACAACAAACATCAACTCCAGCTGCTCTGACTAGCGAGCAACCAACTCCAGTGAAGGCGAGGTATTCACCGGCGAACGCCACCGAAGATGACAACAACAACAGCAAGCCAGTGAGACCCTCGCATCTCCATTCCTCTTATCTTTGGTGAAGTTCTAGTAATCCAGGTATTTGATTAATCATCCTACATACATAACCGTACTTATAATAAAGCTAAATTGAAGTTTACATGGTCCAAAAATTTCTCGAACACATTCGTAAATTACTCTAATATTAGAACTCTAAAATTATTCAAATTTATTTAAGCTTTAGTTGTATGAGACTGAAAAAACTAGATAATCAAACTTGGGATGGAAGGAGAAACAATGTCCGTGAATGTAAATTTATTAGGAGTCTAGACTCTCTAGAGAAAAAATAATTCTTGACTCACTTGATCCTTTATCTCAATATGAAACTGACACTCTGAAACAATAGAGTTCATTCCAACAATCTTTGTATGGAAACAGGAAGACATACTGATTCCCATGTAATTTGTGACTTTCATGAAGTTAGTGAGCACTCTTCTGCATTTATTTTATGTAAAGACCGTCTTTGTTTGAAAGATATACAAACACAGCACTAGATAAAACAAACAAGAAATCTTAGAATTAACAAGTGGAGCTTAGGTATAAATAGCCATGTCCTATTGGAGAACCATTCAAGTAAACAAGGCAGAAGGAAGAGCATTCAGTCACCGCTGCCAATGTTATGTATGCACATATGAAAATAGAAAGGCTGCATGAAGTAGTAACATCAAGTCCAACCATTTTACCTTTGAAGTATGGAAACCACTAACATGCGCACATAGATAAGGCCTCAACTTCTGACCTCCTCGAGCGCACAATATTTCAGAAACTAATTTCAGCATGCTCCCATAAAAAAGAAACTTTTAATCAATAAGACAGTATTAGTTATCCATAATGTGTTTAAATTTTTAAAGTTCAAGTACAATGGTTTTCTATAATGTGTTTGTGTCCATCTAACATTGATACTTAACTTTAATTTTGTGATAATTTGTTTGTGTCCATCGAGGGTTGGCTTAGCTTTAAATTAGGTGATAATGTATTTGTTTAGCATAAGTACCAACACTAGTTGATCTTATTGATGTCAAAATTGATTTTCTTGCAAGATCAATTTATGTCCATCTAGTGTTGACACTTAGATTTAAATTTAGAAATAATGTATTTGTTAAGCATAAGTACCAAAACTAGTTGATCCTATTGATGAAAAAATTGATATTCTTGCAAGATCGATTTGTGTCCATCTAGTGTTGATACTAAGCTTTAATTTAGGAATAATGAGTTTGTTAAGCATAAGTACCAACACTAGTTGATCCTATTGATGACAAAATTGATTTCCTTGCAAGATCGATTTGTGTCCATCTAGTGTTGATATTAAGCTTTAATTTCAGAATAATGTGTTTGTTAAACATAAGTACCCAACACTAGTTGATCCTATTGATGACAAAATTGATTTTCTTGCAAGATCAATTTGTGTCCATCTAGTGTTGACACATGGCTTTAAATTTAGAAATAATATATTTGTTCAGCATAACTGCATAAGTACCAACACTAGTTGATCCTATTGATGAAAAAATTGATTTTTTTGCAAGATCGATTTATGTCCATCTAGTGTTGATACTAAGCTTTAATATAGTTAATGTTTGTTAAGCATAAGTACCAACTCTAGTTGATCCTATTGATGACAAGATTGATTTGTGTCCATCTAGTGATGATATTAAGCTTTAATTTTCGTATAATGTGATTGTTAAACATAAATATCAATTTGGCGAGTTGAATTTCAAACACTATTTTCCAATTTCAAGAATGTTAAGATTGTCGGCTGCCTAATGACACGTTTGAAGACGTGATCTGAAGCAGAGTTTTGTAAGCTTTTCGAACCTTTGAAGTTTCTACCAAAGAATTCAGTGGGATTGCAGAAGCTTGTTATCGTAACAAAGAGAAGAAAATGTTTCACTTGTTCAAAGAACTATGTTATGACATTTATCACCGTTCACTAGGAAATTGTTAGACAACCGAAAATCACAACAAATTTCGTGATTGTTTATCAAGAGTTTGCTTAGCCAACCGTTATAAATAATCACGAAATTTGTTGTAGTGTTTCTAGTCACTGCAATAAATACATATTTATCAAGGAAATATAAGGTGTTTCTAGCCGTTATAAAGTCGTTTTTGTAATAGTGGCATGACAAGGTTGGAAACACCTTATATTGTAGCTTTTGATTTACTTAGTGGTAATTTGAACTTGCAGTATTTCAAATGTTATGATGGTTGCTTTGCTCCTTAGAAGACTTTATTGCACTCTAGACATTGCATATGTACTTGGAACATTTTGCAATTTTTTAAACTTGGAATTATCAAAATTGACAAACTTACAAACCAAATGTTTTCTCATTAAAAAAAAGACTTTTTAGATATAATTTTTTTGTTATATTATATATATAAAAAGGATATTGAACTTTGCACTAATTTGGTGTTTCTTATTTTGAAATTCTGTCTGCGCCACAAAATATGGAAGAATGTGAGTCTGCAAGTATAAGGTATGAATCGATTCCCCAATCTATTGATTTAGCTCATAACAATCTTCTTATTGGGATCATTATGTATGAAGTACAACTGAGTGAGAATTGAATTGTGATATGAAAACTTGGAATTTGTGGGTTTACATTTCAGGAATTTTTAATTGTATTTTGGTGTCTATTTTATATGTCCCAAGTGTTACTATGGTGAAATTGATCTATTCACTATGAAAAAACATAGTTGATGTCATTGTCTTTCGGATTTTGTTAATCTGTAGTGGTATTTGGTGATGTTTCGGCCGTTGATGCAAGTCTTGATCTTAATTGCTAGCATCAAATGAATGTGACACAATATTTAAAGTAGGCCCTGTATCGAAAACATATAGACAATTGTTATATTTAGTGTGTTCATAGGAAGTGGACGCAAAATAACTTTTATCATATCAAATACATGTAATCACACATTCACATCTAACTTAAGTAAGTGACTTGAGGACAAGAAAGGATGAATTAAGTCGTGAAATATGCAATTTATTACGGAAGTTGTTTTAAGTATGTTATTTCAAAGACATAAAAGAGAGGTGAGCGAAAATACAATTTTCCTTTTAGTGTTTTAGGATCTGATTCCTTCATCTGCAATTTTTTTTTGAAATTTCTATAAAAATAACTCTGTTGTCTGTTGGTAAGCTTTGAAGAAATTTTAATGATTGTTTTTTTTTTTAATTTTTAAATAAATGTGGCAGGGTGAATGGTTTTAGTCCTATATAGTCCTGTAGGACTGTTTTAGTTGCAAAAAAGTTTGAAAATGCTTTTATAGCAATTGATTTTCATCTTTGTGTTGTATACTTTGTACTTCTAAACTCAAAAGAAATGCAAAGTTTTTCATGTAGTCTGCAAGATACATTAGGGTAGAACTATTTTGCTTTTAACCTAAGTTGCTCAGATTTGGGTGAGGGTGTTCGATGATGTGAATTTAGAGGTCGGATTCTTCATGATCTTAATTTCATGATATAGGGGTACGGATCCAAGTACAAATACTTAGACTATGATTTGGGGGTAGAAATATGGTGATTGAAAGAACTTTCTTCTATTTGAATAGATCAAATACTAGGTATATTATCTACACTTCTATTTATTTCAACATGCCATTTTTTTTATATATACTTCTCCCAAACGTAGTAATTTCCTTTCTTGATGACGTTATTCGACAGGTCCTGATGTTATCGTTAAGACCACGAATAAAGGAGGGTGATAATAACTAGAGGGGCTACCCCTTGAAGTAAATACATCTCATTATAGTACCAAGCAAGAAGTTGGTATGTAGGACACGTCCCTTTTCAATTGTTTTGTGTAATAAGTTTTTATTAACTATGCCTCTGAAATTGAAGATAAGATTTTGATCAAATGCTAGCTTAATCTAAAGTTTGTTTGAGCATGAGACATTTCATTACTGGTGACCACCGCAGGAGATAACTTTTTTTACTTGATTATCTTAAAACATCATTTCGAACCTTGTAGGTACTCTCGGACACAACTTTTCTAATTCTTCTTTGGATCTCTTCTTCTTCTTCTTCTTCTTCTATTTGTCTTGTTCTCTAGCAGCTTGCATGAAGGACCAATTTTATGTGAATTTTATCATCACGCCAACTAAAGAAATTAAGAGATCTGGCGTCAATCAATATTTGGCGTACTAAATAATTTTATAGTTTGGAACATGTGATCCTTTTGTTATTTTAAGTCCTCCTCTTTTGAGTGATACATTTGACAATCGGAGCCTTTTTCTTGCACTATAGTTCTACCAAATATAAGCTATAGATTGTAGTAGAGAGGTTGTTTATGATAGAACGTCGACTTAATTAAAAAATAAAAAAATTCAAAGCAATTTGAAAAAGGAAGGGATGTATTAATTAAAATTTCCTGCTTTCACTATTTCATGGCCTAAGATTGTCACAACTACTAAAATGCCAGTATAAGATTGATGTCAAAGTCTAATCTTTGTCTCACGATGTTTGAAATTCAATAAAAAATCACTAGGTGGGCAAAATATTCTATTCATATAAAAGTCACGTGGACATTTGATTTCAAGTCCACTCATTGATTTCGAGAAAACCAAATCGATTAGCTATAAGAGAATCGAGGCTTGCTTAGTAAAAACAACAAAAACTAATGTCATTTAAACTAATTTACACAAGAAAATGTTGCAATATCTCATATTTTAGTTGATGAAAGACTGATTAACTATGCAAGACATAAGGCACAATCAGCTTGTTATGCCTCAATTTACTATAGAACTTGAGTAGTCAGTTATCAGTTTCCTAATGATCCAACTTTAGGGTGGAGGAATAGTTCAGCAAAGCCTAAGGGTCATTTTATTTCATACCTTAATGCCAAAAAGTTAGTTTCTAAGGGGTGCATCTATCATGTAGTCTGAACTAATGACTCTAGTGTTAAGACATCGCCTCTTTAGTTAGTCCCAGTTATGAGGGAGTTTCTAGAGGTCTTTCTAGATGATCTTCCGGGAGTCTCTCCTGAAAGGGAAATAGACTTTGGGATAGATATCCTTCCAAATACTTAAGCGATCTCTATTCCGCCATATATAATGGATCCAACTTAGTTGAAAGAAAAATTGAGAGATATTCTTGATAAGGGTTTCATCCAGCCAAGTGTCTCACCTTGGGGTGCTCTGGTATTATTCATGAGAAAGATGGTTCCCTTAGAGTGTGTATCGATTACCGCTAGTTGAACAAAGTCACCATAAAGAATAAGTACCCCCTTCCGAGATTTAATGCCTCTTTGACCAACTTCGGGATGCCACTTGCTTCTATAAGACAGACCTCAGAGCTGGCTATCATGAGTTGAGGGTGACATAAAGTGACATCTTGAAGATAGATTTTAGGACCCGTTATGGTCATTATGAGTTCCTAGTTATGTCCTTTGGATTGACTAATGCTTATGCAACATTAATGGTCATGCCGGTTTCTATAGAGGGTTTATTAAAGATTTATTCAAGATCGCTATGCCATTATGTAGACTTCTTGGTAAGAGAGCACATTTGTTTTTGATGACACTTGTATGATGGCTTTCAAGATACGCAAGGAGAAACTTGTCTTAGCCCCAATAATCATTACCCCTGATTGGAATCTCCCTTTTGAAATGATGTGCGATGCTAGTGGTTTGGTTTTAGGGGCAGTTCTTGGGCAATGCAAAAACAAGTTCTTTCATCCTATCTATTATGCTAGTAAAATGGTGAATTGTACTCAAAAGAACTACACTATAACAGAACAAGAGTTGTTGATTGTGGTATATGGGTTTGAGAAGTTTCGAGCATATTTGTTGGGTACCAAAGTGGTAGTTCACACGAACTACGTAGCCTTAAGGCACCTGATGGCGAAGAAAGAGGCTAAGCCAAGGTTGATCCGATGGGTGTTATTTCTTCAAGGATTTGAAATATAGGTGAAGGATAGAAATGGGTGTGAAAACCAAGTAGCTGACCATCTTTCAAGGTTGGAGGCAGATGCTAGAGTTGTTGAGGAGAAAGACGTTGATAATGCTTTTCTAGATGAATCGGTAATGGTAATTTCCACACCCTCTATTCCTTGTTATACTGATTTTGCGAATTTCGTTGTGTGTGGTTTGTTACCTGATGATATGAGTAGTCATTAAAAGAGTAAATTCCTATTATATTTGAAGAGGTATATATGGGGTGAACCTTTCTTGTTTAGAGAATATGCTAATAATATTATTTAGCATTGTGTGCCTGATGTAGATGTGAATGAGATCCTTGAAGCTTGTCATGACTCCCCAACATGTGGTCATCAGGGGGCGTTCGTACAACCTCTTAAGTCTTACAATGTGGTTACTATTGGCCAACAATGTTCAGGGATGCTCAGGCACTTTGCAAGTGTTGTGTCCAATGTCAATTCCAAGGGATTATATCTAGAAGACATGAATTGCCTCTTCCACAATTCCTTGCGATTGAATTGTTTGATGTTTGGGGAATAGATTTAATGGGACATTTCCTTAGCTCTTTTGAGAATAAGTGCATTCTTGTGGTAGTGGACTATGTTTCCAAGTGTGTCAAAGCGATGACATTACCAAACAATGAAGTGCAAATTGTCACAAATTTCGACAAAAAGAACATATTCACTAGGTTTGGTACCCTAAGAGACATTATAAGTGATGTTGGGTCCCCTTTTTTACAATTGATAGTTTGAAACCCTCCTCTCAAAATATGGGGTCAAGCACAAAGTTGAAACGCCATACCATCCACAATTGACCAGCCAAGTTGAAGTATCTAATCGAGAAATAAATAACATTTTGGCCAAAACTGCGAATGTCCATTGTACCGATTAGTCGAGCAAGCTTAATGATGCTCTTTGGTATTACCATACATCACTCAAATCTCCCATTGAAATGTCACCTTACAAGTTAGTGTTTGGTAAGGCTTGTCATTTTCTAGTGTAGTTGGAACACAAAAGTTTATGGGCATTGAAGAAGATAAATCTTAACAGGGATATTGCTTCCAGAGGTCGTGTACACCAAATCATTGAGCTAGATGAATTCCATTTGAAAGCCTACGAAAGCCCCACTCTATATTAGGAAAAAGTTAAGTGGTAGCATAAAGCTAAGATACTACCTAATGATTTCTGAGTGGGGGATTTGGTCCTACTGCTCAATTCAAGGTTGAAGCTATTCCAAGGTAAGCTCAAGTCCTAGTGGACTGGTCTGCACACTGTCACCCACGTGTATGACAATGGGGCGATTAAGCTTGAAGATGCAAAGGGGGTAAGGTTCAAGGTTAATGTGCATAAGTCTTACTTTGGAGGAAATCAGGATGTGCGGGTTGTTGAAGTGGTGTATTTGGATGATATTTGAAGATCATATCCACGTCGTACCACGACGTTAAATTAGGAGCTTCTTGAGAGGCAACCCAAGTCTTAGTTGTTTTCAACAACGTGGGTGTTCACATGTGCAAGTGTTGTGTAATAGACAATGGTAAGAGAAGATCGACGATCCATCGAGTACAATAGGCATTGCTCCAACGAGCTTGCCTAGCGGGGGACTCAAGTTTAGGTGTTTACTGTCTACTTCGTTGATACTCATGACCTACTAAGCAATGCGCCCATTCCATTGGGCTAACCCGCTGCAGTCCGCCTAATCTGACATGAAACATGGGTAACCCACTAGTGATTTCAGGGATGGTCATGTAGGAAAAGGAAATCGTCCCATGCTCGTTGGGAGATTATGGTGTTTCCCGTTGAAGTAAATGATATATTGTCATACACTAGAACCCCAATAGGCAATCCGATTTCACTTGGAGATCCATCGATCAATGATAGCTTAGTGAATGTTTCTACCTTCATCTCTTTCTAACATTCATATGCATAGAGAGCACTGCTCTTTCCTTTATAGTGGGGTGAGGCATATTGTAAAAGGGCCCAAATAGTATCCCCTTTTGACTTTAGTTAGCTATTTTAAGTATTAGAGTGCTCTTTTGATGTTTTCTCTCTATTTTGGTTTCTCTCTTGATAGTGCAACCCCCCATGAGTTTAAAATTGTGAAATGCTAGAAGTTCTCATTGATAAAAAGTTGAGGATTAATTGTGTTCAATATCGATGTCTTGAATAGTTCTCATGATCAGCATGATGCATTGTGTTGGTGTTGCGAGAATGAAATTGATGTGGTTAAACCTTTGAGTAATCTCTTTGAATCTTTTGTTGAATAGCTACATTTTGATGTGAGACTTGCAATGAACATCACACGTACACTTTTGATTTTCTTTATATGTGCTAAATGAGTGAATTTCCAAGTTTCATGTGTAGTGAGGTTTTACTTGAAAGCATGCATGAGGAGTCTTAGGATTTGCCTTGTTGGTCCAATTGTGTGACTTTTGGTGAATGTGAGACATGATCTTGGGCAATAATTCAATGTGGGAACCAAATTGTCCATAAAGCCTTTGTGACTACCTTGTGAGGGTGTGAATCCATGTTGGCACCACTTGAGGCTAACTTATTTGTTGACAACCAAAAGAAACCTCTTGAACAAAATTATCCCTACCTTCTAACTAAAAATCCTTTAGAAGCATTGTGATTTTTTAATAGCCAACTTAGGCGAAAACCCTAAGTTGGGGGTATGGAAAGGAAGGGTGAATGCAAGCCAAGTGAAGGGCAAAAAGAAGGAACCCCTCCTACAAATCCATTTATTAGGAGTTTCATTTTTATTTTTAATATTACTAGGGGGAAAGTTGACTGCTGTGTTTGATATTCATGAAGTGGGATTCCCACATAGTTGGAAATATTTTCATGGATACAACTGAAACGTGCACCACTAGAGACCAGTTTATTACATCATCTAAATAGGCCATAAGTTCAACGTTCTCCCTATATCTAAAATCTAAAAGGTTTGCAAAAAGAAGGAACCCCTCCTTATAAAAAAATGCCTTGAAAAAGTGAGAATGAAAAGAGAAGTGAATGAAATAAAATGGGATTCCAAATAATTCAGTGAAGAGCTAAAGTTTGAGTTCTCAAAATTGGTAAAGAAGGAAAAGAACTTGAGAAGAGGTAATGATGATTGCAACAACGCTTTGAAAGAGTCAAATCGCTAGTCCAAATTGACCATGCTTTAACCCTCAGCCCCATTCCAAGATGAAAAGATCCTTGAGATCTTTCATGAACTACGAGGTGTGATGATTGGAAAATATGGTCAAACCTATGGGACAAAAAGCTTGCATGTGTTTCTCACTTGGGAGAGTGAGAGTTACATTGATCCCTATTACCTTTGTTAATTTGCTTCGTGAGAGCATGGAATCATTCTTGATGTGAGGTCACTTGAATGCATTTGTTGAAACATGTTCTTACATTAGACAAGAAGTTGAAGTGAGCTTGAACTTGTATTTTTACTAGTTAGTCAACATTTGAAGCTTTTTGATCATGATTTAGGGTAACATGCTATTGCGAATAGTCTTGTTGTGGCACTTGTATTTTATCTCTCATTGAGTACTGTTGTAGACACCCTTATTGAGCTTATTGTATTCTTGATTTACTTGAGAAAAACAAAATTTTAAGTTGGGGGTGTTGATGAGTGGTAGATTTGCACTCATTTAAGGTCCATTTAGCTCAATGATTAGTGTCCTCAATGCCTAATTTTTTCAAATTTTGACTGAATGTTGATGATTTGTAGATATGAAGGTAATTGTGTAACAACCAGAAAATACTAACAAGAGTCGCATGTCGATAAACAACTGCTTAATTATTACAATATGTTTAATTCTCATTTTGGAAACTTGAAATAATGTTATATTTGCAACCTTGCTTAAAATAATTGTGATCGTAATTTAATGTATTGTATGGGGGTATTTGCGTCATGTTTTAATTAGAAATATGTATAGCTTTCAACAGAGGTGAAGGATATATATATAGGTGTATATGTATGCATTTGGGCAGCACACAAGTATTTGGGCAGCCAACTTTTATGGACAGGTGTGTATATGATAAGCACCTCTTGTGTTACTATATTTTGACACCTCCTCTTAGGAAATTCGTCTCACCTGAAGTATAAGACCCTTAGAACATTATCTAACCTGTTGTTCTTCAAGATCACAAGAGAAAATCTTGGTCCTTTTGGCTGGAAATCGAGTTACACTCTTCTCTTTGGTAAGTGGTAAAACCTGTTTTTGAGCTGGGTAGCGTTTAGTAGATTAAGCATATCTCGTTCTATTGAACTTTGTTAACTGTGAATAAATATGATTTGGAGAGATAATTCGTATATGTACAACTCTTATCTTTATGTTAAACTCTAATTTACTTGTTATGGATTCGAAATATGGGACGCATCATAGGACAAGTTCTGTCCAGATTCTGTAGTTTGTAATCCTGTATGGACAACTGTTAGTGTTTTGAATATAACTTTTTATGCAAAATACATTTTGGAGTGATTCTTCGTTGTTTGCAACCTTAAGAGAGGTATCTACATCTTTCATGAAGATTATACAGTCCAGTTTTGCCGTTTGCCATTTCAAATCTTAGTTGCCACATGATGCACTAGGATGGCCAAAATTTACTGTTTGGGAGCATAGTCGTATTTGTACAGGCTAGGCGTACTTGTGATGATAACCCTATTTTACGTCATCATTATTAAGCTGATAGAAAGTAAATAAGTTATTGAATTCATTTTTTAAGGTTGTATATCCTCGTGAACTAGTTGAAGACTTTGATACGTTGCTAGGGCTACGGTTTGACTCGTGGAGTTTTGTTGGACTGTTTTTGTGCTAAAGAACTGCGGTTTGTGTATAAAAGTACACTTGTACTCTTTTTACCTGCTGGTATATCTGAAAGTTATCGTGGTAACTTGGTTACCTCTTGTCACTTTGCATTGTCGTATTGATATTCTTTAATACATTAAAGACGCTTATGTAACTCGCCCACTTGTACGGATTGTTTGATCACTTAGCACTCTTGTTGGGACCTTGTCCTTCTTGTGGCTGTGACTTTTTCACTCTTGGCATGCCTCTTGGTTTAGATCATTTGCCATCTTGACTCTGGATTTTTAGTTCGTCTTAAGAATGGAAGTTGTCCATTTTAAGTACGAACTAGGAAGCCATTTTTTAATATGGTTCTTGGTTCTCTTGATTATTGGGTTTTGACCCTTCTTGATACCTGCTCGTTCTTGGTGTGACGACATGAGGTATATATTGGGTGAGCCTTGTTATTGAATTTCTTGAAAAGTTGTGCTATGAGCATTCTTGACATTTGGACCTTTATATATTGAACTTGATACTCCTTGTATATTGTTTACTGATTTTTTTTCGATCGTGCCGCCCTTGACTTGAGAATGATAACTTGGTGAATTTAAGGGCTCCAAACCTAGAGTTTGTACACCACTGAGCTATAGGGGTTGTTCGCGATGATGCTTGAAGCTGGCTATTGATGATGGAGATTTTGAAAGCCTTAAGGAAGATCACATTTGCATATAGGCATATATATTTTGTATAACCTTGGGACTTGTACATGATCTTTGTGCCGTATATTTTACAGGAGATTTGGAGGGCTGATTTGGTCATGTCACCATGGATTGTAATATAAGTATGGTTATACGTTTTTATCTTTTTGAGATGTGTAAACCCAAGTGTTGTAATATTCTAATTTGCTATATGTCTTGAAAGTTGTGTGAAGCATGAGCCGCCTGATTTCGGTACTCGGAAGCTTGTAATATTCTTGGTATTTCACCCTCGAGTGTGAGGTTAACATATGCATGAAGATCTGGTCGGTTAATTGCTTAAATATTTTTTTTTTTTTTGGAGTTCGTTATGAATCTAATCCTTCTACTAGATTAAAATCAGTATGCCCTCATTAATTGGTTTTAAATGTCGCAAGTATTTAATTAGATTTCTTGTTTAGGTAGTGGTATCGTCTTGAAAGGATTGCTTCAAGTGTTGGTATTAGATCCTAGGTTTGTGGTTCTAGGACTTTTGTTGTGAATTACTAATATAGTTGTTTGCTTTCAAAAAGGGTTCTATTTAGATCATTTGTTCGCTTATATGGTTTAAGATAATTGCATCGCATGTAGAGTGCATATGCATCTAGTACCTGTCCCTAATGCAATGTGATCTTCCCTTTTGAAAGAATTAAGTTATGGCCAGTTCTTCTGACCGACCTATGGAAGCTGCTCGTGAAGGTTCGGGTGCCTCTGTTTCCCAACCTCATGCACTGGAAGGGGTTGGAGAACATATCTCAAATCAGTATGTTCCCCACACTAGTGTTTCTGAAGTGGGAAACCATCAGGGTGTAAGAGCTAGTCCACATCCTCACATGAATCATGGTACTCAAACCATGAATCCTCATTTTCAACAAATGGCTGAATTCTTCGACCATATTGCTGAATCGATACATGATCCCCACATGATTAACTTTGAGAAAATTAGGAAAATGGGTGGAGAGGAGTTTGAAGGCACTGTTGATCCCACATATCTTGAACAATGGCTTGATCGCATGGAGAGGGTATTTGAGCAGTTGGAGTGTTCAGATGTTGCCAAATTTAAGTATGCTATTTCACTATTACAAAAGGATGCTTATGATTGGTGGGTAAGTGTTCCGAATGCCAAGGTAAAACCTTCTGTTCTTACTTGGGATGATTTTCTTAAGGAATTTCGTATGAAGTATGTCCCACCTGCTTATTGTGATGCAAAGAAAAAGGAGTTTTTGAATCTAAGGTAACGAGGCATGTCTATTGCTGAATACGAACAAAAGTTTCAAAGGCTCTCTCGCTATGCTGGTGGTATTATTAAAGAGGAAAAAGACAAGTGCATGAAATTTGAAGACAGTTTAAATGATTCCATTAGGAAGAATGTGGCGATCCTGCAACATGAGAAATTTTATAAGTTAGTGTCTGCTGCTTTTACTTGGGAACAAATTGATAAAGAAGAAACTAGTAGAAATGAAAACAGATTCCAAAAGCCTAGACCAGATTTTGGGGGTCCATCCAAAAGGGGAAGGTTTGATAATTCTAAGGCTGGTAGTGATAACAGGCCACCTCAACAAAGGCAAAACAAATCAGAAGTTTCTACAACTAGCACTCCAAATTTTGGCCAAAGCAAGCCTCACGTTCCTACTTGTCCACAATGTGGAAAGAATCATTATGGCACTTGCAGGAGAGCTTCTGGTGCATGTTTCAATTGTGGGAGCTTTGATCATAAAGTGAAAGATTGCCCTAATCCTTGTAATGCTCCTTCCTTTAAAACTGAATGCTCAGTTCATAAGCCTTCTGTTAATCCTCCTTAAACTAATACAGGTGCCACTACTAGAAATTTGATCTATTGCCACAGTTCATGTACCGTTGCAATAGACTTTCCTACCGTAGCCATTGGTCTAATGCAACGGTTAAAGCAACCACTACAACAGATCAGGTAGCAATAGATCTGTTGCTATGGTTATGTGCGACGGTTCAAAAAACCGTAGCAGTAGATAGACCTATTGCCACAGTTTTAATTTTAATAAGTTGCCAATGCTTAGTATCGTATTGCTACGGTTATGAACCGTTGGAAAAGAGTTTTATGCATCAGTTCTTTTGAGGCTATGGCTACAATTTTTCTTTCTATTCAAAAACCATTTCATTCTATTGCGACGGTTGTTATAGGGTAATGCAACGGTTATTACAGAATAATGCGATAGCTGTTACATGGTAATGAAACGGTTATTATAGGGTACTGCAACAATTCTTACTTTCTGCAATAGTTGTTATTAAGCTATTGCAACGTGTGTGTGTGTGTGTATATATATATATATATATATATATATATATATTATCGGTGAACTTCCATAAATATTATATTATTGAGCTATTGCAGTAATTTTATAACATAAAATACACATAAATCGTTCACGAAAAGAAATGTTCATTACCAAAATTATAATTCAAGATCCATAAAACCAAAATATATCTACAAATATATTTTTACCATTCAAAAAAGGTGAAACACAAGCATGCACCACACAGTTTTCAATCTTCAAAAATAAAAGATTTCTAGAACATCAGTAAAGTTAACATTAACAATATTTCAGCTTCTATGTCAAGTCTTCACTACTGCTTTCATCGCCTTCTTCGATTTCATCACCTACATACAATTAGAAAAAATATAAATAATTTAGCTATTTTTTCGCAAAAGCTTAATGGCTCCACAGTAGTCATATATTACAAAGTTATTACTCTATATCTAAGACATACATATAATTCAATAAACTCAAATAACATTAAACTATATATATGGAGTATGGACTAATCTCAAACTTTTCCGCAACTTCATTGCTGCCATAGATGCTTTAGCTTGGGGAGTTGGAAGTCTATAATCCCAAAATGAATGCATGTATCTCATCCCAACTGGAGACAGTGTAAAGAATACCATACATCCCGGCCCCTCCAACCAGAACAACTACCTTCAGCTAGTTCTCTCTGTTTTGTTACCAAACCAGCGAACAAAGGAACAAAAGAAATACCAAACTGGTCGCCATCATGTATGTGTAATGTTCATGACTTCTAGCTAATAATAGAAGATAATGGAAGCAAAGGAACCATATGGACAGTGACAACTAGTTCAAATTAAGGTTTAGTTGTTGTTTTTACTGTTACATTAAATCTGGTGCCTGTCAGAAATACTTTTAGTTCAGTAGATACTCTCTACCCTACAAAGATAGGGGTAAGGTCTGTCTCCTACACTCCCTAGACCCCACTAGTAGGGATTACACTAGGTGAATTGTTGTTGTTTGTAGAAATAATGAGAGATAAAGATGGACTAGTGCATACAACATGGGTATAGGCTCACAACAGCCAACCTCCATCGGCACTCCACCAGTGTATTCAGGACCTTCAGAGGCTCACAAATCAGCTGGAAATCTTAAAGTGCAATCACATATATAGAGAGGCAAACTGTACAACTGACTTCCTATTTAAATGGTTCGACATTCTACAACAATTACACCTACCAGTAGCTGCCCAGGTTGGCCAAAGGAAGCCATGTTTTAGAAAAATTGGGTTTGACTAATTTAGTGGTATGATACCCAATAGGTTTATCTACAAGCTATATACTTAAAATATAAAAAGAATCTGCATTTTCATATTTCATGTAATAAACAATCACAAGATGCCACTTCTGATGAACATATCCTAGAATATATAGTATGGCCAGTCGAAGAAGTGAAATGATTTAGAATAGTAGATGCATCTCTCATTTGCATTAAACACAACATATTTCGGGATTCAAAGAATCTATCAAAAAAACTGCACTATTAACAACCATTTATAGTTATTGTTCTTGCCTTAAGTAGTAGGTTTTTTCATGTTACTCATCCCACTATGTCACCTAAATTGGGATTGATGTCTATGTTTTCCCAAAGATAATTTACTTCTAGTCTTTAAGAGGGGATATGTAAGGTTGAAACAAGTTCCCCACTTAAATTTTATGGTATGCATAACTAGTCTTTGTAAACAGGTTGGACTTGGGAGCAACTTTGGCTCATGAAATGATGCACACTGGATGAAGATCCAAGGTGCTTTCCAGCTTTCTACTATAATCTATAGTTGGTTTTGTCTAATTTAAACTACAAATAATGGAAAATAAACTAGTGAACAACATTCCTAATAAATCTGTCTTTTTCTCTATGATATATAGGGTATGAGAAGCTGTCCCTAAACATCGCAAAAGGTATTTGTGAAGTTATAGCTCACAAGTGGATAGAATGGCAATCTTTTTCTGGTGATGAAAACACAGAAGGTACAAGTGAACAAGCTCAGTTCTTGAGAAATCTGAAAGAGTTTCTGAAAGATGGAATTGAAAAAAACCATTCAAGCAGACTATTCTATGTGTAAAATTCTTTTTGGATAGGTTTAAGTTGTGTTGTTTCAGCACAATTTCACCACAAATAAGCTCCACAATTTAGTACATGACACTTCAAAATATAAATGCAGTTTTCAGCACATTCACATTTTTAGAGCACATTCAAAAATTTCTGCAGATTCTGGCTAGGACTCTAAAAACTTCACAATAATAATCTGTACAATTCAATATAATCTGCACAATGCCCACATCTGCATTGAGCAGGCAAAGAAAGTCACCAACTGAACCTCCAACGTAAATTGTACTAAACCATAGTAACTCATGGAAGGTCTTTGGTTTAACCCTCCATATCACCATCAATAGGAAAATGAAGAAGAAGAGCAAAAAAAAAAGAGTCGCAATAGAAAAATAAACAAAGTCGCAACAGAGAAAGGAAATAGAGTTGCAAGAGAAACATAAAGAAGAAGAAGAAACACACAAAACATAGAATTAGTGACACCAACCTTGCTTAGCCCCTTGAATAGAAGTAGGTTCGCTTGGTGAAGGAATGGACAATGCTGCCAGTATGTTAGAATCAATTAATCCCGCATGCTTGAGTTGTGCAATTACATCTGCAATAACTCCTAGTCGCACGGTTTTCTTTTGTTCCTCCATTTGTTTCTCCATTTTCTGCATCCTTTCTTGCATTTGCTGCATTCCATCAGTTGTTGCATTTAAAGTTGATTCTGAATTGTCAACTTTTTTTTTCAAAGTAGTCTTCGTAACTCCTACTCCATATAGTCTTAGGCGTCCCGGATGTTCAGGACCACAAAAATGCTAACAAGAGTCGCATGTCGATAAACCACTGCTTAATTATTACAATATGTTTAATTCTCATTTTGGGAACTTGAAATAATGTTATATTTGCAACCTTGCTTAAAATATTTGTCATCGTAATTTAATGTATTGTATGGGGGGTATTTGCGTAATGTTTTAATTAGAAATATGTATAGCTTTAAAAGGAGGTGAAGGATATATATATATATATATATATATATATATATATATATATATATATATATATATAAAGGTGTATATGTATGCATTTGGGCAGCACACAAGTATTTGGGCAGCCAATTTATATGGACATATGTGTATATGATAAGCACATCTTGTGTTACTATATTTTGATACCTCCTCTTAGGAAATTCGTCTCACCTGAAGTATAAGTCTCTTATAACATTATCTAACCTGTTGTTCTTCAAGATCACAAGAGAAAATCTTGGTCCTTTTGGCTGGAAATCGAGTTACACTCTTCTCTTTGGTAAGTGGTAAAACCTGTTTTTGAGCTGGGTAGCGTTTAGTAGATTAAGCATATCTCGTTCTATAGAACTTTGTTTACTGTGAATAAATATGATTTGGAAAGATAATTCGTATATGTACAACTCTTATATTTATGTTAAACTCTAATTTGCTTGTGATGGATTCGAAATATGGGACGCATCATAGGACAAGTTCTGTCCAGATTCTGAAGTTTGAAATCCTGTATGGACAACTGTTAGTGTTTTGAATATATCTTTTTATCCAAAATCCATTTTGCAGTGATTCTTGGTTGTTTGCAACCTTAAGAGAGGTACCTACATCTTTCATGAAAAGTATACAATCCAGTTTTTCCATTTTCCATTTCAAATCTTAGTTGCGACATGATGCACTACGATTGCCAAAATTTACTGTTTGGGAGCATAGTCGTATTTGTACAGGATCGGCGTACTTGTGATGATAACCCTATTTTATGTCACATTATTGAGCTGATAGAAAGTAAATAAGTTATTGAATTCATTTTTTAAGGTTGTATATCCTCGTGTACAAGTTGAAGACTTTGATACGCTACTAGGTCTATGGTTTGACTCATGGAGTTTTGTTGGACTGTTTTTGTGCTAAAGAACTGAGGTTTGTGTATAAGCTTATACTTGTACTCTTTTTACCTGCTGGTATATCTGAAAGTTATCTTGGTACCTTGGTTACCTCTTGTCACTTTGCATTGTCGTATTGATATTCTTTAATACATTAAAGACGTTTATGTAACTCGCCCACTTGTACGGATTGTTTGATCACTTAGCACTCTTGTTGGGACCTTGTCCTTCTTGTGGCTGTGACTTTGTCACTCTTGGCATGCCTCTTGGTTTGGATCATTTGCCATCTTGACTCTGGATTTTTAGTTCGTCTTAAGAATGGAAGTTGTCCATTTTAAGTACGAACTAGGAAGCCATTTTTTAATATGGTTCTTGGTTCTCTTGATTATTGGGTTTTGACCCTTCTTGATACATGCTCGTGCTTGGTGTGACGACATGAGGTATATATTGGGTGAGCCTTGTTATTGAATTTCTTGAAAAGCTGTGCTATGAGCATTCTTGACATTTGGACCTTTATATATTGAACTTGATACTCCTTGTATATTGTTTACTGATTTTTTTTCGATCGTGCCGCCCTTGACTTGAGAATGATAACTTGGTGAATTTAAGGGCTCCAAACCTATAGTTTGTACACCACTAAGGTATATGCTTAGCGATAGTTGTTTCTATCATAGGGGCTATTTGCGATGATGCTTTAAGCTGGCCATTGATGATGGAGATTTTGAAAGCCCTAAAGAAGATCACATTTGCATATAGGCATATATATTTTGTATAACCTTGGGACTTGTACATGATCTTTGTGCCGTATATTTACAGGACATTTTGAGGGCTGATTTGGTCATGTCACCATGGGTTGTTATATAAGTATGGTTAGGAGTTTTTATCTTTTTGGGGTGTGTAAACCCAAATCTTGTAATATACTAATTTGCTATATATCTTGAAAGTTGTGTGAAGCATGAGCCGACTGATTTTGGTACTCAGAAGCTTATAATATTCTTGTTATTTCACCCTCGAGTGTGAGGTTAACATATGCATGAAGATCAGGTCAGTTAATTGCTTAAATGTTATTTTTTTTTTGGAGTTCGTTATGAATCTAATCCCTCTACTAGATTAAAATTAGTATGCCCTCATTAATTGGTTTTAAATGTCGCAAGTGTTTAATTAGATTTCTTTTTTAAGTAGTGGTATCGTTATGAAGGGATCGCTACAAATTGGACAAGGCCAGGATCAAAGCATGGACAGAATTGCCAAAGACACAAAAATAAGTGCAAACTACACAATGTAGATCACCTAACGAGAAGGGTGAATCACCAAAGTAGTGTGAGCTCGTCCAAAATGACAATGCACTGAGTCAGCCCTCAAGATCAATCGGTGAAGTTAGGTAAGTAGGGTGATCCGCCGAAAGATAATAGCTGAAACAAGTGGTTGTCGCCGAAGTTAAAAATGCTGGCAGATAAAACGATGGCTCAAAGTTAGATATAATGAGGAAATTGGAAGATATAAGGTGAAACGAGTGGTTGTCGCCCAAGTTGAGAATGATGGCAGATAAAACAATGGCACAAAAGCAAATATAAGGAGGAAATTGGGGAATCGCCAAAGTGAAAAAAGTGAACTCAGACATGATCTCCTAATGAGACTCAAACACTTGAAGCGTTAAGCATGAAAAAAGGTGAACCTAAGGAAAATGGGTGATTCGCCGAATGCAGTTGGAGAACTGAACTAACATCGCCGAAAGGGACATAAAACTACTTTATGGGAAAAATATTGGGAAAGTATAAATAGCCAAGATGAGAGAGTAAGAGGTTAGATAATATAAAAGGCAAATTTCTGAACATTCTAGAGAGAGAAACCTTTATCATTAAAGAAAAACAATTTTATTGTGTAAACGTAGATTTGGAAAACTGAGGTTATAATTGAAATGGGTTTGCTATTAAATCCTTAAATTAAAGTTACCCATATCTAATTTCGTGCAAGGTATAATCTAGTTACACTTTGCAATGTGTGGCTAAAAGCCCAACCCTCTTGGGGTTTGATTATGGGGTTGGGTGTTATTTCATCTAGTGGTTTTTTGAATTGCTCTATATTATGAATATTAATCATAGATTTGACTGATTATCGAGTGATTAATTCATGAATTAAGGTGGAAAACTTAATTCTAGCTTTGATCTTATAGTGGTGCCCGAAAGATACCAATATAAGTAGGTAATCTGTTCAATAATTGTAGTTTAGGTTATTGCCGATCTAACATTTTGGGTTGCTTTGAATGGCATATATATGAGACCGGACAAGACCCACGATACCTCAAGCAACTAACTAAAAGATAAAGTAGAGTCCTCGGGAATGCAAGGAGACTCACCAAAAGCTAACTCGAAGTGCAAAGTGATCTCAACAAAGCATCTATTGATGATCCTGAACACCTGTATCTACATTATAAAAAGATGCAGGTCGAATGACAACAGTACATTGAATGTACGAGTAAGTAACATAGTCGAAGCGAAATGACTAAATGAAAGGACTACAATATACATACATATATACTTAACTGAATGTGAATAAATAAAAGAGTGAAATCATTTATACTTCACAAATACTTACGCAACTTTGAACTCTACATATAAAGTGATGTGATAAAAATACACCTTTAACTCTATTTGGGAGATTTTCTAATCGAAAACCACCACTGTGAGAAATGTGATGATACACCATCTCGCTGATGCTGCCAGAACTATCCTATACCTTATTGAGATATAGAACATCTTCACTTAGTAGATCCACTAAAGCTCTGCTCAAAAGTAATAAAGGGTTGTCTAAAAATTGCAATCCTTTACCCATATTGGCTATATGCTTTTTGAGAAATGTGAGTTGTCATGACTCATCCCCATAACGGTGTTCAATACTACTCCCAAAAAATATATACTCATGCTCAAATATATAAAACTTACTCTTCTCAATTTGAGGTAATTGCTAATAATATTCTCTTAAAAGAGATAATTGCTCTGAAATATCTCCAACTCATTAAATCATTTAGTGTAAAACCCCACACTCAAAAAGGGAGAAAATTTTGGTATTTCAAAAATCTGGTGCCAGTACCAACTGGTCCACCGACGGTCTATAGGTCGAACCACAGATCGTAGATGGGATGTGGTTGGCCAGCCCAAACATTCAAAAGAGTAAAAGTTTGAGCACTTTGTGACCGATCACCATGACGGTCTATTGTTTTATCCATGAGCTGTAGGTAATTCTCGTAGGTTGGTCTCAGACTTAATGGGATTTTACGAAAAAATCAGACGGACCAAGGAGGCCATGTATGGACCATAGGTAGACCGACAGACCATACATGGGTCCAGTCGTTCAAAGGTCTAGAGAACAAGTCTTTGAACCCATCGTCGAGAGAAAATAGAGGAAAGGGATTACAATGGGCTTTCAGTATATTTGAGAAAACTATCTGATGCCTTATTCTTTGAGGATTTTCCCCTTATACAGAGGAAGAAAAAGATTCCTTTATATCTTAAGCTTGCAGAAGTATGAATTAGATCTAGCCAACTCTTATGGGGGGTCGCTTTGTTTAATAAGGTAGCTTTAGGGTAGTGGGTACGTCTTTTGATAACGTCGTTTTGTCTATAGATATCATTGGATTCCTTTTAGGAATAGTGAAATGCCCTTTGGTAAAGTAATTCCAGCTTTGCCCCTACTTTTTCAAAAGGTCCTTTTCCTATTCATAATTGGGGTCTATGTAAGCTAAAGCCAATCCTTTGGGATTGCACATGTCTCCACTATCTTCACTGCAACCTTCTGTAGAAGCAACATCTTCGATTAATTGCATAATCTATTTTTCGTCATGGTTGTTTTATTTTTCCAGAGCCTTCTTCAGTTTTTCTTTGAGCTCTGCTTTTGATGGAGTTCTTGTTGAGGAACTAGCCTTTTGAGACTGGATTTTGAGGATAAGTTGTTTGGGTGTCCAACCTTTGATTTGTGTTTCTTTGCATAAATACTTCATCTTGTCAATAGCAGCCTTGGAAAAATTCCAAGAAATTATAAAACCTTCGATACTTTTATTGGTATCAGAGCCATGTTTGCAATATAGGTACTTAGCATGAGCAGCTAAGAACATATACTGTCTAAGGCATGGCAAAATTATTTTTTAAAGTATTTCTATAATTTTCTTTAAGATGTTTGTATGTTTAAAAGTATTATTTCTTATATCCTATTCCTATAATCTATTTCTATACTAGGTGTGAGGTGTTCATTCTTTCCTAAGTGTGTGAGGTAAATGAATAATACCCGGTGCATACGTTGGCTAGCCCGATTGTAAGGTCATTGAGCCAGGAGGGCGTTTAGACCTGTTACTGGTGATCCCATAGCCATGATAACTCTAGGAAATAACATATGTAAACCCAACAGAACCTCCCTTAAAACATTTTTTTGGATATTTGATGTATGTTTTAATACTCCGTATATACTTGTATGCTTAATGTATAATTATTGTTATACTTGTTGAAATATTTTGCACTGTAAGCCCTTTCGACAGTGTTTTTAAAATAATTACGGAAAATAACCAACATATTTTAAACAGTGTAAATTTATCTTCTCAAGCAACTAAGATTGCTAAGCTTGATTCAGTTTCATTTCTAGACATAACATTAAAACCTGTGAGTCCACTATTGCTATTAATAATTCCTTATAAATTATCCGTTTGCTAAAAGATAATGATATCAAGCGTTATAAAACTGATTATAATTATTTGCATATTGGTTTGGTCCAAGTGGCTATCAAGCCTCTTTTCCGAAAAAGGCTTAGATATTCATGTTTGTGTCCTCCTTAGAGATGACCATTTTCCTAATTTTGATGATTCTTTATGAGAAGTCCTCCAGAGTAACTTTGCCGATGGCCTGGTATACTTTAATTGTTATCCTAGCTTTTCAGTTGACATTAACGATCTTAATGTCATGGACCGGATTCCTTGACTCTCAATGTCAAAACTATGAATTTGAACAGCAAAGCCAATACTTGAGAGATAGAGATTATCTATAGAGTATATTACAGGCTTATGAAAACCACTCTTGCACCAAAGGCTCGTATTGAGAGCCAGAAAGGTGTAACTACGCTTATGGAAGCCAACCACGAACATAGTACTATCTTTGTCCCTAGACTTGTCAAATGGAATGATGTACTTTCCAGTAATGATTGGCACTTTGATGACATAACCCAACCTTTCTCGTCTCACTCTAAGAGATCTCAAATTGAAAGAGTTATTCAGTTACCCGATGGATCTATAGAACTCAAATTTCTTGACAATTCTATTACGACATCTTCATCACATAAAAGGTCGTCCTGGTCTAGTCCTTCGACTTCGTGTCCTCCGAGACACGTTCCTAGACCACCTTCTTCTTCAAAAACCCCGGAGGAAGCAGAGACTATTCATGTTGATAATGACAACGGAAAAGTCACCGGAGTAGACTTCTCGGGAGATATCCCTAAAGACTTTTACCAAGATCTCCCTACCAGCCCCACTACTAGTGAAATAGCACCCCCTTAGGGAGATAAACCAGGATGGATCACAATGCTAAAAGCAGGTGATACTTTCAGTCCTGACCAAAATATCCGTTATAAATTCTGGACTCATCTTGAAAACCAAACAAAGAGAAAGTGGTATGTTGCTACTTATACTCTTCAACAAAGAGAAACCTTCAGAGATTCCTGGATGGCAGACTTGAAAAGAATAGGTTGGGAAATCGAATTCTTTAAATAGTTTGAGATGACTGGCAAAATTGATAACCAAATCGAATCCCTTCAAGTCATCATGAACAAATGGCAACTTCTAATAGAGTTGTAGAATCTACCACTCCTCCTCTTGAAGGAATCAATATCCCTATTGCAGGTACCATTATCAAGGCCTCTCATTTTAAAGAAAAAAGTGATAAGCCTGCCTCTTTTGTCACCTCTGCAAACATAGATCGAGTAGTAGAACAGAACAACTACTCCAACCAAATTCTTCATACCATTTCTAAACAAATCAAAGATACCAAACCTTCCATAAGTAGAAGACCTACTCTATCTTCTATTTATTCAAGTCAGATCATTGAACCTAACCCAGGGTTTAAACTTATTGAGTTATCTAGGAAAAAGTTTCCCAAATTCAAAGACACCTTTGAAATCTCCAGAAATGTTCTTGATAAAATCAATGAACAACTTTCCAATTTTAACAACTCTACCAAAGATGGCAAAACCCAGAAGAAAGTTTCTACCCTTCAGGGAAAAATCACTCTTCTTCATAGACCAACGAATGATCGTTTACACAACAGAAAAAACTATCATAGTCGTTCTTCTTTTCTAGACCTTCAGTATGAGGAAAATGCTTTCCTATTCACCTCTTCTCAGGAAGAAAGAGGTATCACAGAATGGAACATTGATGGCCTAGCGGAGCATCAAAGCTACAAAAAACTCCATGAGATGGGAGTAGCTATCACTGCCTGTAAAATAAGGAGCTCTAACGATAATGAAGTTGCCATCATAATTGTTGCTTGATTCACTGGCATGTTGAAACATGGGTTGGATAACTACTACAACGATGAGACCAAGAAACTCATTTATAATACTTCGGCAATAGAAACTATTGTCAAAACAGAAGGAACTTCTGAAACTTCCTCTCAAGTTACCAGAGAAGATGCTTGTGCCACACTTCTCTATTATATCACTAAACATTTCATTGGCGAGCCCAAACTCTTCTAGGATAGGAGTCTCCAAATCCTTAATAACCCCAATTGTCCTTCTCTAGATGACTTCATTGGATATAAACATGATTTCTTGAGCAAAGTTATGATCCGTCCAAATTGTTCTCTAGATTTCTGGAAAGAACGCTTCATAAATGGTCTTCCCCCCTCTTCGCCGATAAGGTCAGAACCAGATTTCAAGACCGTGACGATGATCGGATTCCTTATAGTCAGTTAACATATGGGGACCTTGTTAGTACCATCAACATCGTAGGGCTTGAACTTTGCACAGATATCAAGCTCAAACATCAGCTCAAAAAAAAGTAATCTTCCTCTAGGAGAGAATTATTTCAAATTATTCCTTCCTATCATATTCATAATTGATTAAATTCATATTAGATCATTATGAACTAGATTATCTTTATCATGTTTTCCTGTCACTACTAGCATCGTACTTTAGTGGATACTTCCTTCTTATCAGCCCCTCAACTTTGTTTACTCCCCTAAACGGCTTTCCTCGCCTACCGGTTTCAATATTAGGATGGCATAGTATAGAAGTTTTCTCCCTGTTTCCAGTGTGCTAATAAACTAGAAATCATGATTCAAATAATTCTAATACACAATAACTAACATAAATTTATTCAATCATATATATGATATTCAGGAATATATGAAATTAGTTATGCATATTTTTTGAACAATATACATTTGCCTCTTGCTTAGCCATGCTATCTGAAATATCTGATTGGATTTCAGATTTCTCCATATTAACTTTTAAGTATTTTTATATCTTAGTGGAGAGAGTGTTTTCAAGAAAGTTTTTATTACGTTAGGCATTGCCTGCCTTTTCATTTACATCCATCTTCCTTTATATAGAAAGGAAGTTCTTACTTCATACGTACTATCCTACACTACACTTTTCATCATTATTATGACACACCATACTATGCACTATTCACTTTATGATGACACATACCAAATTTATGACACACACTACTATATACTATTTACACCATACATGACTTTTTTACAATAGGACAAATATCTTCACATCTTATCTACTTTACCATATTTACTTTACCATACCTACTACCATACCTATCTATTTTACGACTTTACATACTTTTCTTTACAATAAGTCTACAACTTTAAGACTTTTTATTTCGGCCTTATCTTCTTCTGCCATATGTCTTCTTTTCCTTCATCTTTATCTTTATCTTTATCATCTCCTTATCTTTTGGGCTTCCGTTTTTATCTCTTATTCTAGCTGGACGTCTGGAATTATATTATCTTCTCCGTTGCACTTTGAACATATATGGTCCGGGTATTTATGACCAATTAGATTGCAATATCTGGTTAATAATTCTGCTGAAATAAATCCTTCTTTTAGTGCTCGTGTCATAAGTCGTTCTTCTAGCTTAAGTAGTGATAAAATCCATCTTTGGACTTCATCCATATCTGCTTTCCTTAGCTCCCTTGAATTGGAATAAATCATTAGTTGGTCTCTTGCATAGTAGCTCCATATAGCGTTTCCGTTTAAATAATTATTTGCTAGCTCTTGTATAATCGTTGATATACCAATTATCCTTTTGTTGGCATAAAAACTTGGTATCTCTATTTTGCATATCTCTTCTTGTTGTCTGATATCCTCGGGTATAATCATATCTTTAGTTAATCATATCTTGATAACCTGTATTGGAGGTTTTATTTCCTCGTATAATATCTCTGCTGGTGCTGTATAGAATTTTATATATAATAAATTTCCTTTCGTAACTCTTTTGTATGTGACGAATGCTTTGTGTAGTTCTGGTATTCCACTAACTTCTTCTCCGTCGTATATGTATACGATATTTAACAGTCCATAGTTGTAACATGTTCTTACTAAATTAGCGTTAGTTTTTGGTTGTGCAATTAACTTGTTATATCCTTGTAACTTTTGTGTCAAATAATCCTGGTTTGGTTCTTTTGTAGTTGATCTGGGGTTGCGGTTTAAATAGGTTTGGACTTTGTGGATATTTTCAATATAGGTTCGTGTGATGTAGTTATGTCTTTATCTCATTTTGGTTTTGCAAATTATCTACATATGTAGATGTTTGTGGTTCTATGGACATATGTCTAGGTGTCCTTTGGGTAAATGGTTTTACGAATAGCTGGTTTAAGTTTGCATTTTTATGTTGTTTATCTTGTTTGCTTGTACCTGCAGCTGTATTTAAACAAACATTATGGGTTTTAAGGAGTTTCCCATCGTCTCCTTTTAGCTCTGGGTTTTTTTCGTCTTCCGATCGACGTAGCTCCGCATTTTTATAGTCATGCTGCTGACTAGCTTTAGACTTCAGATTATCTTCATTAGTCTTTAGCTTTTGTATCTCGTTGTCCATACTATCCACTTTTGTACAAAGTGTAGTAATAGCTTTGAGTATCTTTTTGATTGTATCTTCTTCCTCAGTCTTAGTCTGAGTAGCTTTGTTGTGATAGGTAATCTGCAATAACATTCTTATCAGTTTTTATCACTTCAATTGTAAATGTAAAATTTAATATATTTAATACCAATTTCCTTATTTCTTTTGTTGTTACCGAATCTTGTATTTTTCTTGTTAGCCACCATTTTACTTGTGTATTATCTGTTCTTATAATAAATTCGTTATATACAATATATGGTTCAAATGATAATAAACACTTATACACTAAATATAATTCTTTTCTATTTATTTCCCATTTTATTTATGTATTATTAAATGTTCCTGAATAATACCTACAATGATATTCTATTGTATTGCCATCATATATGTATTTTAATATTCCTCCATAACTTTTTTCACTCGCATCTGATTCTATTATATAAGTAAATGTTTTGTTTTCATTTGGAAAGTATAGTTAGGTAAGTTTTTACATAATAATTTTACCTTTTGTATTTGTATTTGGTATTTTTTATCAAACTGATATTCTATATATTTCTTTAATTTTTGTTGTAATGGTTTTAAATTCTCTGCTAATTTTGGTATGTATTCTCTTACTTGATTTAGTAGTCCTAAGAATGACTGTAATTTCTTTTTTGTGTCTAGTTGTTCATTTGAGTTAATTATTTTTTGTACTATATGTGTTTGCATTATTATTCCGTTTTTATCTATTTGTATTCCTAAGAATTCTAGTTGATTTTTCATTATATCTGCTTTCTTTTTACTTAGACTTATACCTGAATATTCTATGATGTGTATAAATTTTTCTAATAATCTTATATGTTTATCTTGCATTTTGGAATATAATAATATATCATCAATGTACACTACACAGTTTTCTATTTGTTTAAACTAATTGTCCATAAAATGTTGATATCTACCTGGTGCGTTTTTATATCCAAATGGTAGTACATTCCATTCATAAAATCCTTGTGGTACGGTGAATGCTGTTAGTTTTTTAGATTCTTCTTCTAGTTTTAAGTGATAAAATTCTGATTTACAATCAAATTTGCTAAAATAATTATATCCTTGTATTTGTCTTATCTTTAGTATTTTATTTGGTATTAGATAATTATATGTTTTGGTTTTTGCATTTAAATTTCTATAATCAATAACCATTCTGCTTTTTCCTTTTTTTTGTTCACTATGTTTATTTACGATAAATGTCGGGATTGTGTGCTTACTATTGCTTTCTTGTATATATCCTTTTTCTAGTAATTCATCTATATGTATCTTAAATTCGGTTAAATCATTAAAATTATACTTTAATGGTTTTTTGGTTATTTGGTTATTATACTATTATTATCAATTAACTCATTTTTTACTTTTGTTTTATGTTTCTCCCATCCTTGTAGGGGATCCTCACTATATAATAATTCTAACTTATCTTTAATTATTTTTACTTTATCTATAGAGAATATAATTAATTCTATTTTAGGGTCTTTTTCTTTTATATTTTCTAATTTTTGTGTAATTTTTTCACTTCCTTTTATCCATTCTGTTGTTTTTCGTTTTTTATTATTTACTCTTTTTGCTCCTATTTTTTGTTTACACAGTGTCGTGAACCACCAGTGTGTTTTTGTTATTATATGTGGGTATAATTTTTCTAAAAATGGCATTCCTAATAGCATATCTTTTGTAGTTAATTCAAAGTTATATATTTCTTCTATAGTTAATATCTTATCCCATATTTGTATTTTTATATTTTTGCCTTTGATCATGCTTCCCTCGTTAATAAATCCTGTTACTACTATCAGTGTTTTTAATTTTTCCCATTTATCTTCTGGTAAACAATTGTATTTACATATATTAGCTTCTGCTCCCGTATCTATCATTGGTGTATAATATATGTTGTAATATCCCTCTATTATTATCTTTGCAAGTATGTATATTTTCATACTAAGGTTCTTTTTATTATTACTCTTTTATTTTCATAATTTATTGTTAATTGTTTGTCTTCTAGATTATATGGTTTACTTGTTCTAACCATTTTATTCCTAAAATGATATTTTCATTTCCTTGATATATTTTAAATTTTATCACTATTGGTACTCCTCCAATGATTATTTCCTTTTCTGTAGTTTTTTCGGTATACATTAATGCTTTTGGTAGTTCGGGGCATGATTGCTCAATAGTTATTATTTCATCTTCCGTCACTAATTCTCTTGTAATATAGTTTTCTTCTCGTCCTGTATCTATTAACATTAAATATTTTCATTGTTCCATTATTCCCGTTATGTAGTAATGATGTGGTTTTATTTCGTCTTCCATTGATTTTTGTGGGGTTTTCTCTATTCTTCTTGAGGTACTCAATTTTGATGAAAGTTTGGGTATTTCATTGTTTATTCTTTTTGATGTACTTAGTCTTTCTTTTACTATTTCTAAATCTTCTTCTATATCAATTTCATTATAACTATAGTCATTTTTGTCTATGACTGTGACTGTCCTTTCAAAGGGATCTTCTATTTTTATTTTATCTATTTTATTTTTTGCTTTTATTTTATGTTTTGTTGTTAGAACATATAAGTTTTTACATCTAGCTGTAAATATTTTACTTCCTGGGGCTAGTTCTATCCCTGACATTCGCCAGTATAATACTAGTGATTTATCTATATTTCTGTCATTTATTGCTACTGAGTAGTTAACACTTATTATAAACTTAAATTTTTGGTATATGAGGTTACCTCTTACTGTACTTATTATACTTTTTTCTATGGGTTATATAATTCTATCATCCGCTAAGTATATTTCTATGGGTGTATCTATTCCTTCTCTAAAACATGCTTTTATTAATATTTCTGTTCCTCATAAATGTACATATTTAATTGGATTTTTAGCCTTAATATCTTGTATTTCTTTATTTATTATTCGTTTATTTATTATTGGTATTTTGGCCTTTCCTTTAGTGTATTTACAATCTATGATATGTTCTCTTTGACTTACTACATAATATTCTTCTTTTTGTCGTTTAAACCAGTTTCTTATTGTTGGTATTTCAAATATTTTTGCTACGCTTAGGTCTAATTCGTTTCCTTTTATTTGTTCAAATATACTATTATCAAATATTATTTTCTGTTCTAAAGATCCTTCGTCTTGATGTTTTTCTTTATTTATTATTTGTATGTCTGCTTCAGTCATTTGTTATATTATAGAATTCATTATCTGATTCTATTTCTATGTCATTATCTATTTCATTTTCTGATATATCATATATGCTATCTTCACTTTCTAATTCATAATCTATGTATTCTATCTGCGTATATTTTTCATCATATATTATTATTTTTGATATTTGTTTTTTCTTTGAATTTTTAGGTAATTTACAATCTCTAGCTATATGTCCTAATTTTCCACAATTATAACAAGTACATTCCGTTAGTTTTCTTTTTGGTCTATATGGTCTTTTGGTTTTGTAATTTTTTACATAGTACCTTTTTCTTGGTTTTTTATATTTATATTTTGATCTGTATTTTTTATTATATTTCTTTTTATTTTTATAATACCTATTCGTACAACCAAATTGTGGTGCTGTCTTATTTTTGCAACATGCCAAGTTTTTTACTAATATTTTTTCCATTTTTATTTCTTCTTTATGTTTTTCACATAGTTCCATAAATCATCGTTGTAAGAATTTTATTCTAGCTCCTAAGGTGTCTGTTAATTCTGCTTCATTCCAACTTTTTATTACTTTTGAATTAAAAGCTTCTGGTAATTTTGTAAAATATAATTTTCTTATTTCTTTACTTTCTTCTATGCTATATGTTCCTTTATAATTGTATTCTCTAAATGCACATGTATATTCATCTATGTAACACATATTACATATTGCTAATTTTGTCATTAGATTTCGATTTATGATTTTTTCTTTATTTTGTTCTTCTACCTCTGTTGTCATACTACTAAATTCATTTCTTATAGCTATTTCATATTTATATAGTATTTCCATAGATGTAGTAGCTATTCCTCCATCAAATTTTTTATTACTTCTTAAAGTTGTTAAGCTTTCACTTGTTAAATTTTGTAGCCATAATTTTACTGTTCCTATAAGTGTTCTTTCTATGTATCCTGGTGCCTCTGTTGTTACTATCTTGTTATCTATTAATTGTTTTGATATGTATCCCATCCATAATTGGATTGTTTTATTTATATCTGCTACACAATGTAAATCTAAAAAATCATGTCTTTCAGTTATTTTGTTTAGGTGGCCATTTTTTATTTAATCTTTTATCCCATGTAGTTTTTTCTTTATCATATTGTTCATAATTTTCATTATAATATTTTGGATTTTTTACTCCTGATGTGCTAGGTTTTTCGTCCATATCTACGTCTTTTGTATTTACTTCTAAATTCTTTGTATTATCTATGTTAGCTAAAAGTTCCGTATATCACTACAAGAAAACTGCTTTTTAAAGACCATTAATTGGCGACCAGGTTAAACTCTAGTCCCTAAAAGAGTACTTATAGGGATGAGATTTTTTTCTAGTCTCTAATTTCTATTTTTAGTTTTTCAGTTGCTAAAAAGTTAAAAGCCCCGTCTATAATAATCTATGTTAGGCGGAATTAAAAGTGAAATGCACAAATTGTGTACTATATTAATTAACACCCTCTTCTTTTTTTAACCCCAAATGAAACTCCATCTTCTCCATCAAGTTAAAATCCCTAGGGATTAACTCTTCAAAATTTCTCACTCAAACGCCGTAGAATCTAAATTTCTCACTCAAAGTCCATAGAATCGGAAGTTGATGGAGATACGACATTTACAAACTAGATCGGAAGAGTCGTCTAACTAAATAGGTTCGTCAATTTTATTTGTTTTTTTCATTTTGGGTTTAGAACACAAAATTTATTTTCTCCGTCATACTGAACCATAACTGTTGATAATGGTAGTCTTCTAAATTGATTCGTCTTAATACTGATAGTTTTGGAGTGTGGGCTGAAATTAGGAGTAGTGGGTTTGGTATGAAATTGGTAGCTAGGGTTAGATTTAAAAAGAGGCTTAGTGGCAGAGTATACAGGAATGAAAATATGTCTAGTTAACTGCTTGATTGGTGTGAGCAAATAAATTATGAAGAAAATATTTTTCTTCTGAAATGTCCTTTCGAATACAAGTACGAACACTCGTGTTCTTGTGATTATGAGCTAGAATCCTGAAAATATACAAAATTGTAGATTGTCATATTTTATTAATCTAGAGTCAATAAAACCAAAACAGGATCTTTTCAGTTAATCTTTTTTTCATGATTTATCAAGGAAATGAGTGAGCAGTATTACATGGCTACTAGTATGATATACAGTCATTAATAGTTGGGTTCCAGATGTTATGTTCTTTCGACATTTCTAATACTTAATGTGTGCTCTTGGTTTCCAAGTTGGGTAAGTCATGATATGTTTTTACTAAATTTAGTATAAAGAAGGATTTACAAGAACAAATGCATCTAGTTATGCTACTTGAATCAATAAGCAGTAAAGTAATTCACAACTGAAACTTCTAGCAGGGACTAAAGTTTTATGCAATTTATAGATGAATTTGTCATGATTGTGCCATGTAATTTGCAGGCAATTTTATTATCTCCAGCTTTCATAACATTAGAAGGTAAGGTCGAGCTTACTTACTAATCATTGACTAAATTGTAAGTACTCTACATGAGTGTGTGGGCTTATTAATTAAAAAATAAATAATGTGTGATGCTCTTTTGTCAATTGCTTAGGTTAGTTTAGTCACTATCACATACCTTGAATTTGTGCTTTAGTAATTTGTTGATTCAGTAAATTCCATCTTATATTTTTTATTGAGTACAAATTTATTGTCAAGCTCTAAGATGTATCTAATTACTTATTGATTGTTAAAAGTATATGTTGTTACCTGAACAATAGTTTGATGATATGAATAGGATATTCATGTAACTCTGTATTTGAAAAAATGTTATGGAATATATTTGAATATGGTATGCATTGAAAGAGAATAAAGAATTTGATAAAGTCTAGTCGATATAGTATAAATCAGTAGTTGAGATAAATTCATTTTATATCAGTTTTCATAAAAAAATTATACAAAATATTCAATGTCTTTCTCAGATTCAAATAAGGGATCTAAATATCGAAGAAAAGGAGAGGTAGACAACTCGGATACAACTGACAAACTTGCATTGTATAAGACGAGTGTGTTAGCTTTTTCCCTTTATGAATTTATGTGTAGAGAAGTATCAGATAGTTTAAAATTGTACTTTCATTTTTTAGTTTAACAAGTTAAGTTAGCAATGATGAGATGGATGGTGTTAGTCTCTTTTTCATCTTATATTTCATTCTTTAGTTCTCTGTATTGTTTAATTTTTCTGCTGCATTATAAGATTTTAGAAGCAAATGCCATGATACACTAGCCTTACAAAGACACAACTAACAAAATGTCATAATCTCTTTGTGCCACAATATGAAACACCTTCAACCTGAAATATCTTTCAAGTAGTCATGCATCTATTCGTTTATCCATTTTATATAAACTAACCTACTTAAATAATCAAGAAAATTTGCCATTTCAGCTTTATCGTCGCGTGATTTCTTTTGATGAGCTACATTTTACTCTTTGATATTGATAATAGTCAAGTACATTTGATATGTGAGTGTGTTAAACATGGCTTCATGTTTGATACCAACAAGGCTTTTCCCTTTCGTATTTGAATTCAATTTTAGTTAGAGAAGATAAAAATGTTCTATAGCCTAGTTTGTTTTGCTGTGATACAGTTGGCAGTATACCTAATTATAGTTTCATCAGTGACTTGTTCAATTTATAAACACATATCTTATCTCTTTTGTTAGCTCTTTGTGTGACAACTCATTGAGTTTTTTTTTTACATTTTAATAGGCTTAATTGCTCTCGTAGTGTAAATCTGATTGGAACACGTTTATCTTTTTAATTGGTTAATTTGTAATATATGTGATCGAGAAAACTGCTTTAAATAAGGATCTTGTCTGCAGGTATTCAGTACATTGATTATGAAAGTTGATTTAAAGTTCTCGTGTTGATCATGGAGCTGATATAGTGATGCTGAAAGATAAGTATGGTTTGTGTTTAAATTAGTGTTAGTTATAAAATTAGAAAAAAATATTTAAATAATTTTCTACTAAGTTAATGTATCATGAATCTTTTGCAGGTATTGAAGTGTTTAATTGAGCAAGTCAAGACACAAGTTTTCATGTTTCTTCTAATTTTTTAGTGTTAGGTGAATAACTTATATCTTTAACGTTGGATGCTAGATTTCTTGAAGGGTTGTGTAAACAATATAATAATTATATTGTGTAATATAGTTCTGCTGATGGGGTTTTAATTCAAAATTAATCTGATGTGTCTGATTTTCTATTAACAACTTTATATCATTCTAGAGTTTTGGGAGTAAGAAAGATTAGCACTAAATTGATAGCCCCATAAATCACATTCAGTGACCAGATTTTGTTGTCAATTGCAAAATTTAAGGACCATAAAATTGGTCCCTAATGAATACCAGGGGACTATAAATAACTCCTTACAATGCTATAGATCATGAAATAGCGACAATAAATTTGGTCCTTAAAAGTATTTTTAAGGACCAAATTTATTCGGGTCCCTAATAGTATTTAGGGACCAGTTCTCAAATCTCGTCGTTGTTGGCTTTTAGCGAAGAAGCCAATAGAGACGGGTGGCGACCAGGTTTTTCTTGTCTCTATTGACTTTTTGGGACAAGAAACAGATCTTTAGGGACCATTTTTACCTTCCTTAATGGCCATTTTTCTTGTAGTGTATGTTTCGCTTGTTTCCGAATGTTGTTCTAGATCATCGTCGTTTATTTCATCAATTCTTATTTCGGGTAGATTATCTTGGCTATTTTCTTCTTTTTCTTGTAATTGATCTTGTAATTGCAATTTTTCTTTAAATTTAATTATCTCATTTGCTAATTTTGTTTTTTGTTCTTTTTCTTTTTGTTTAATTTCATACATTTCTTTTAATATTGCTAGCTCTCTTTCTAGCTCTATTATTTTAGTATTATCCAAAACCAAGAAGAATAAGATCAACCTCCTTGGTATAGATGAAGACACAAAGGAAAAATTCCTTTCCATTCTTGATGAACCCTTCTCTGACTCTTCACCTCACTCTTTAGATGAATACAGTGATGATGAAGACATCAATATCGATTATGAATCTGATTATGCCAATCAGGTAAAGATTGCAATTGTACTGAAGCTATCTTATAGAGCTCAAGATACTCATTTTCAACACTGACAAACCAAAACCTAGACCAGTTATTGAACCTCTCAGCATGAAATAGATCATGAATCAGTCGGATAGTTAGTCTGAACCCACTATTTCCGATCTTCGTCATGAGGTCTCCAGTGTCAAGGAAGAAATCTGAAATATCAAATCTAGACTTGGAAAAGTCAAAACCGACATCATTACAGACCAAATCCTCAAAAAGGCCACCTTATAGGACCCCGATTATGATCACGAAACCTCTTGATGATATTGATCCTCTTAATATCAATAATGACCATTTGGATGAACCTTTCTTCACCAAAACTAGTGATTTCCCTTCTACTTCTGAAGCTCCGGGAGTAACTGTCCTTTCCTCAGTTAGACCTCAAAGTCACCATATACCTGTTTGTATTGTAGTCAATAAACATTTTGTAATTAACAAAATTGCTTTGCTTGACACTGGTGCAGATCGTAACTGAATAGTAAAAGGAATTGTTCCCACTCAGTATTTGCAAAAAAGTACTTCAGAGTTATACTATGCTATAGGAGAAATTTTAATAATTAATTATAAGCTTTCAAAAGTGCATATTTACAATAATGGTATTTGTCTAACAAACGACTTTATTATTACTGAAGATATCATACTTGGAATTCCTTTTATCACTCAGATAAAACCTTATTGTACTAATTTAAATGGTATTAAAACCTCTATTCTTGGAAAAGTATTGCATTTTACTTTTGTTAAAACTCTCTCACAAGATGAAAGTGATTTTATCAGAGAAAATACTGTTTTCAAAATCAATAATCTTTCTCAACATATCACCTTTTTAAAGGATGAAATTAGAGTCAAGAAAATCGAGCAGATTTTAAAAGATCCAGGAGTTGGTTACTAAGATAGCCAATCCTCAAAAACATTTTGAACAAGAAATATGCTCGAATTTTCCTAATGATTTTTGGGGAAAGAAAAAGACATATTGTCGAATTCCCGTACATTGAAGGATTTAATGAACATGCCATTACTACTAAAGCAAGGCCCATTCAAATGAATCAAGAAATGATGGAATTTTGTAAAAGAGAAATTAATATTCTCTTACAAAATAAAATCATTAGAGTCTCTAAATCACGATGGAGTTGCTCTGCTTTCTATGTCAACAAAAATGTTGAAAAAGAAAGAGGAGCACCTAGATTGGTTATAAATTATAAACCACTTAATTATGTTTTACAATGGGTTAGGTACCCAATCCCTAATAAAAGAGATCTTTTAAAAAGAACTTTTATAGCAAATTTCACATGAAATAAGGTTTTTGGCAAATCCAAATTTCTGAAAAAGATAAATACAAAACTGCTTTCAATGTCCCCTTTGGGCAATATGAATGGAATGCCATGCCTTTATGACTCAAGAATTCGCCGTCTGAAGTTCAAAATATCATGAATTCAATATTCAATGATTATAGTTATATGTCTATTGTTTACATAGATGTTGTGTTAATATTTTTTGAAAATATTGATTCTCATTTTAAACGTCTCAATACTTTATTCAAGATTGTAAAGAATAATGGATTAGTTGTTAGCGGTAAGAAAATTAAGCTCTTCCAAACTATCATCAGGTTTTTAGGCCATGACCTCTACCAAGATGCTTACAAACCTATTTGTAGAGCCATAGAGTTCTCATCCAAATTTCCCAATGAAATTACTGATAAAACCCAGCTTCAGAGATTCTTAGGAAGTCTCAATTATGTCGCTGACTTTATTCCTAAAGTTAGGCAAGTGTGTGAACCTTTGTAGAAAAGGCTTAGTAAAAACCCAGTCCCCTGGAGTATAGAACAAACCCAAGCTATCATCCAAGTAAAAGCTTTAGTACAAAGTATCCCTTGCTTAGGTATCCCAAACCCAACGCATTTATGTTTGTTGAAACTGGTGCTTCTGATTCTGGTTATGGAGGGATTCGAAAATAAAAGGTAGATCTTGAATCTATAGAACAACTTGTTCGTTTTACTTGCGGAATCTGGAATTCTGCACAAAAAAATTAATCAACTGTCAAAAAAGAACTTTTATCTACAGTGTTATGTATCACTAAGTTTCAAGATGATCTTGTAAACAAAGAATTTTTACTAAGGTTAGACTGCAAGTCTGCTAAAGAAATTCTTCAAAAAGATGTTAAAAATCTGGTCTCAAAACAAATATTCGCTAGATGGCAAGCTCTACTATCTAGTTTTAATTTTAAAATTGAATTTATTAAAGGAGAAAATAATTCTCTACCAGATTTTGTGTCAAGAGAAATTTTAGAGGGAAAACCATGAGACCCTTCAAACTCAATACTCCTACCAATGGAGAAAATCTCCCCAAAGCAAAACTGGCTAGACCATTTATGCATCCCCCTTTGGCTCCAGCAAGGACGGAAAGTCATCAAAGGCCTGAACTACCTTTTCAAAATAGGTTCACAGCATTAGCTGAATATCCAAGGCTACTAATCCCCAAGCAAAGCTGATAAACCTTATATCGGCAAAACTGTTTGACAAAGAAACATCTTCAAGTTCCTCCATCCAGACAAAAGAGAGTTATGCTATGAAAATTCCTGAGTCTTTTGCTCAAGCAGTAAATCCTGAATTTACTAAGCCCAGCTCTTCTTACCCAAAAGAAGAGAAATTCGAATTTATTGTTTCATAAGTATTGCATATCATGGCATTGAACAAAGAATATAGCAACATTGAAACCTTATCAAACCTTGCTATACCGATTCAAATTTTTCGGATACAGAAAATCCACTCAAAACCAGAAGATACTATTAAGCTATCCTTATTGATACTGATTCAATTGAGATTGAACATTCCAGGGATAAAAACAATCCCACAATTATCAAATATTCCAGGTTTACAATTAAGAAAATCCTGGACCCTTTTGAATGGTTTGCAGATCATTTACATAGCCAAATAGTGTTATCCATAACGCACAGGCCCCAGACATACAACTGGTATGATTATAATACGGCATGGTTTAATTTCTAATATCTCAGACCAAGACACACTTGCTTCATTAAGTATGGTCCCAATGTCACTAAAAGATATTAATATTCTTTTACAAAATAAAATCATTAGAGTCTCAAAATTACCATGGAGTTGCTCTGTTTTCTATGTCAACAAAAATGCTGAAAAAGAAAGAAGAGCACCTAGATTGGTTATAAATTATAAACCACTTAATTCTATTTTAAAATGGATTAGGTACCCAATCCCTAACAAAAAAGTTTCTTTAGAGTCGTTAAAAGGACCCTGATTTTTTAGGAGGTTTTGTCACAGACGTAGAAAGCTTCATGAAAATTGCAATACTTACTTAATTGGCTAGAATCAGATTCATAATCAATATTGATGTCTTTATCATCACTGTATTCTTCTGAAGAGTGAGGTGAAGAGTCGGAGAAGGGTTCATCAAGAATGGAAAGGAATTTTTCCTTAGTTTCTTCATCTATACCGAGGTTGATCTTTTTCTTCTTGGCTTTGGATCTACATTCGCTGGATTTATGACCAGATTTGCCACAGGTCCAAAAAACATCAAGTTTAGAATCTCTAGGTTTCTTGGACCTGGACTTCTTTCTACTAGGTTTGGTTGAATCTCTTCGAGATTTAGTTCGATGAGATTTCTTAGGGTTTTTGTCTTTCTTTACTCGATCAAGAGGAGTAATGAAATCGAAGTCTTGACAGAAACTTCCTAATTCTCTCCTAGAGGAAGATTGCTCTTTTTTGAGTTGATGCTTGAGTTTGATATCTGTGCAGAGTTTGAGCCCTACAATGTTGATGATACTGCTAAGGTTCCCATATGTTAACTGACTATAAGGAATCAGACCATCGTTGCGGTCTTGGATTTTCGTTCTGACCTTATCGACAAAGAGGTGGGAAGACCACTTATGAAGCGTTCTTTCCAGAAATCTAGATGATAGTCTGGATGAATCATAACTTTGCTCGAGAAAACATGTTTATATCTAATGAAGTCATCTAGAGTAGGACAACTGAGGTTATTAAGGATTTGGAGTCTCCCTTCCTAGAAGAGTTTGGGATCGCCAATGAAATGTTTAGCGATATGATAGAGAAGTGTGGCACAAGCATTTTCTCTAGTAACTTGAGAGGAAGATTCAGAAGGTCCTTCTGTTTTGATAGTAGTTTTTGTTACCGAAGCATTATAAATGAGTTGCTTTGTCTTATCGTTGCAGTAGTTATCCCACCAATGTTTCAACATGCTAGTAAATCCAGTCACAATCATGATGGCAACTTCTTCATTTGTAGAGCTCATTATTTATAGGCAGTGATAGCTACTACCATCTCATGGAGTTTGTTGTAGATTTGATGCTCCGATAGGCCATCAAAGTTCAATTCCGTGATACCTCTTCTTTCGTGAGAAGAGGTGGATATGAAAGAATTTTCCTCACACTGAAGGTGGACATGAAAGCATTTTCTGTTGTGAAAACGATCATTCGTCAGTCTATGAAGAAGAGTGGTTTTTTCCTGAAGGGTAGAAACTTTTTTCTGGGTTTTACCATCTTTGGTAGAGATGTAAAAATTGGAAAGTTGTTCAGTGATTTTATCAAGAAATTTTTTGTAGATTTCAAATGTGTCTTTGAATTTGGGAAACTTTTCCCAGGAGAACTCAGTAAGTTTAAACCCTGGGTTAGGTTCAATACTCTGACTTGAAGAAATAGAAGATAGAGTAGGTCTTCTACTTATGAAAGGTTTGGAATCTTTGATTTGTTTAGAAATGGTATGAAGAATTTGGTTGGAGTAGTTGTTCTATTCTACTATTCGCTCTATGTCTGCATAGGTGACAAAAGAGGCAGGCTTATCACTTTTTTCTTTAAAGGAGAGGGCTTGTTAGTGGTACCTGCATTAGGGATAGTGATTCCTTCAAGAGGAGGAGTGGTAGATTCTACAACTTTATTATAAGTTGTATACCATTTGTTGATGATGACTTGAATGGACTCGATTTGGTTATCGATTTTGCCAGTCATCTCAAAGCATTTAAAGAATTCTATTTCGCAACCTATTCTTTTAATGTCAGCCATCAAGGAATCTCTGAAGGCTTCTATTTGTTGAAGAGTATAAGTAGCAACATACCAATTTCTCTTTGTTTGGTTTTCATGATGGGTCCAGAGTTTATAAAGGATATTTTGGTCAGGACTGAAAGTATTAACTGGTTTTAGCATTGAGATCCATACTGATTTATCTCCCTGAGGGGGCGCCATTTCACTAGCAGTGGGGATGGTAGGGAGATATTTGTAAAAGGCATTAGGGATATATCTCGAGAAGTCTACTCACGTGACTTTTCCCTTGTCATTATTAACAGGAATCGTCTCTGCTTCCTCCAGGGTTTTCGAAGAAGACGGTGGTTTGGGAAAGGGTTTGGAAGGACACAAAGTAAAAGGACTAGACCAGGACGACCTTCTATGTGATGAATATCTGGTAACAGAATTGTCAATAAATTTGAGTTCTATTGATCCATTTGGGAACTGATTGACTCTTTCAATTTGAGATCTCTCAGAGTATGGCGAGAAAGGTTGGGTTATGGCATCAAAGTGCCAATCATTGCTGGTTCATGGTTGGCTTCCAGAAGCATAGTTACACCTTTGTGGCTCTCAATACGAGCCTTTGGTGCAAGAGTAGTTTTCATAAACCTATAAAATACTCTATAGATAATCGCTATCCCTCGAGTATTGGCTTTACTGTTGAAATTCTAAGTTTTGATATTGAGAGTCAAGGAATCCATGTCATTAGGATCATTAATGTCAACTGAAAGGTTAGGATAACAATTAAAGTATACCGGGCCATCATCAAGGTTGCTCTGGAGGACTCTTAATAATGAATCATCAAAATTAAGAAAATGGTCATCTTTAAGGGGGACACAAACATGAATATCTAAGCCTTTTCAGAAAAAAGGCTTGACAACTACTTGGGCCAAACAAATTTGCAAATAATTATAATCAGCTTTATAACTATTGATCATTGTCTTTTAGCAAACGGATAATTTCTAAGGAATTATTAATAGCAATAGTGGACTCACAGGTTTTAATGTTATGTCTATAAATGAAACTGAAATTACCTAGATGGTAAATCTTTTTAAAAGGTTCTTTTGGTATACTCCAATTTTGAAGATCATTTTCTAGTTTAGCAATCTTAGTTGCTTGCGAAGATAAATTAACACTGTTTAAAATATGCTGGTTATTTTCCATAAATCTTTAAAAATACTGTTTTAAGGGCTTTCAGTGCAAAATATTTCAACAAGTATAACAATAATTATACAATAAGCATGCAAGTGTATACGGAGTATTAAAACATATATCAAAGATCCATAAATTGTTTCTAAGGGAGGTTCTGTTGGGTTTACATCTGTTGTTTCCTAGAGTTATCTTGGCTACGGGATCACCAGTAACAGGTCTAAAATCCCTCCTAGCTCAACGACCTTACAATTGGGATAGCCAACGTATGCATTGAGTATTATTCAGTTAGCTCACACACTTAGGAAAGAATGAACACCTCATACGTAGTATAGAAACAGATTATAGGAACATGATATAAGAAATAATACTTTTATACATACAAACATCTTAAAGAAAAGTATAGAAATACTTTATAAAATAATTTTGCCATGCCTTAGACAGTATATGTGCTTAGCTGCTCATGCTCAGTACGTATGCTACCAATATGACTCTGATACCAATAAAAGGATCGAAGATTTTATAAAGAAATTATTTAAACTTTACGGAAAGTAAAAGAGGATTACTTAAAAAAACTTAGTTTATTTCACCATTGAGAGAAAATAGAGAAAAGGGATTACAATCGGCTTTCAGTATATTTGAGAAAATTATTTGATGTCTTATTCTTTGAGGTTTTTCCCCTTATATAGAGGAAGAAAAAGATGTCTTTATATCTTAGGCTTACAGATGTATGGCTTAGATCTTGCCGACATTTATGGGGGGCACTTCTTTTCATAAAGTAGCTTTAGGGTAGTGGGTACATCTTTTGATAAAGTCATTTTGTCTATAGCTATCATTGGATTCCTTTTAGGAATAGTGAAATGCCCTTTGGAAAAGTAATTCTGGCTTTGCCTCTACTTTTTCAAAAGGTCTTTTTCCTATTCACAATTGGGGTCCATGTAAGCTAAAGCCAGTCATTTGGGATTGCAGATGTCTCCATTACCTTCACTATCACTTTCTGTAGAAGCAGCATCTTCGATTAATTGCATAATCTATTTTTTCGTCATGGTTGTCTATGTTTTTCCAGAGCCTTCTTCAGTTTTTCTCTGAGATCTGATTTTGATGGAGTTCTTGTTGAGGAACTAGACTTTTGAGAGTGGATTTTGAGGATAGGTTGTTTGGGTGTCCAACCTTTGATATGTATTTCTTTGCATAAATACTTAATCTTGTCAATATCTGCCATGGAAAAATTCCAAGTAAATATAAAACTTATTCTTTTTTGAATATAATATTTGCACAATTTGATGTTCTCAGATAGCATAGTAATTTCTTCTTTAGTCTGAAAATCTTCAAACCTGTTGAGAAATTGTTGTGGAAATATTTCTTTATTACCTTCGAATAAATTCCACTATTCATAAAACCGTCTCGGGATAATGGCTTTAGTGACATTGGGACCATACTTAATGAACCAAGTGTGTCTTGGTATGAGATATAAGAAATAAAACCATGAAGCCTTATAATCATACCAGTTGAATGTCTGGGGCCTGTGCGTTATTGATAACACTATTGTGATATGTAAATGATCTACAACACATTCAAAAGGGTCCAAGATTTTCTTGATTGTATACCTGGAATATTTGATAATTGTGGATTGTTTTCATCCCTGAAGTGTTCTATCTCAATTGAATCAGTATCAATAAGGATATCTTCATAGTATCTTCTGGTTTTGAGTGGATTTTCCGTAACCACAAAATTTGAATCGGTATAGCAAGGCTTGCTAAGGTTTCCAATATCAATGTTGCTATATTCTTTGTTCAATGCCATGATAGTCAATACATGAGAAACAATAAATTCGAATTTCTCTTCTTTTGGGGAGGAAGAGCTGGGCTTAGTAAATTCAGGATTTACTGCTTGAGCAAAAGACTCAGGAACTTTCATAGCATAACTCTCTTTTGTCTGGATGGAGGAACTTGAAGATGTTCGTTTGTCAAATGGTTTTGCCGATACAAGGTTTATCAGCTTTGGTTGGGGATTTGGTAGCCTTGGATATTCGGCTAATGCTATGAACCTGTTTTGAAAAGGTAGTTCAGGCCTTTGATGAATTTCCGTCCTTGCTGGAGCCAAAGGGGGATGTATAAATGGTCTATCCATTTTTCTTTGGGGAGATTTTCTCCTTTTGTAGGAGTATTGGGTTTGAAGGGTCTCATGCTTTTCCCTGTAAAAATTCTCTTGTCAGAAAATCTGGTAGAGAATTATTCTCCTTTAATAAAATCAATTTTAAAATCAAAACTAGATAGTAGAGTTTGGAATCTAGCGAATATTTGTTTTGAGACCAGATTTTTAATATCTTTTTGAAGAATTTCTTTAGCAGACTTGCAGTCTACCCTTAGTAAAAATTCTTTGTATACAAGACCATCTTGAAATTTAGTGATACATAACACTATAGATTAAACTTCTTTTTTGATAGTTGAATAATTTTTTTTGTGCGCAATTCCAGATTCCAGAAGTAAAACGAACAAGTTGTTCTATAGATTCAGGATCTACCTTTTGTTTTAGAATTCCTCCATAACCAGAATCAGAAGCATCAATTTCAACAATCATTAATGCGTCTGGGTTTGGGATACCTAAGCAAGGAATACATTGTACGAAAGCTTTTACTTGGTTGACAACTTGGGTTTGTTCTATACTCCAGGGGACTGGGTTTTTCCTAAGTCTTTTGTAAAAAGGTTCATAGGCTTGCTAACTTTAATAATAAAGTTAGCAACATCATTGAGACTTCCTAAGAATATCTGAAGCTGGGTTTTATCAGTAATTTCATTGAGAAATTTGGATGAGAACTCTATGGCTCTACAAATAGGTTTGTAAGCACCTAGGTAGAGGTCATGGCCTAAAAACCTTGTGGTAGTTTGGAAGAGCTTAAATTTCTTAGCGTTAACAACTAATCCATTATTCTTTACAATCTTGAAGAAAGTATTGAGATATTTGAAATGAAAATCAATATTTTCAAAAAATATTAACATGTCATCTATGTAAACAATAGACATATAACTATAATCATTGAATATTGAATTCATGATGTTTTGAAATTCAGACGGAGCATTCTTGAGTCCGAAAGGCATGACATTCCATTCATATTTCCCAAAGGGGATATTGAAAGCAGTTTTGAAGTTATCTTTTTCAGAAATTTGGATTTGCTAAAAACCTGATTTCATGTCTAATTAGCTATAAACATTAGCTTTAAAATTTCTTTTTAAAAGATCTATTTTATTAGGGATTGGGTACCTAATCTATTTTAAAACAAAATTAAGCGGTTTATAATTTATAACCAATCTAGGTGCTCCTCTTTGTTTTTACGCATTTTTGTTGAAATAGAAAGCAGAACAACTCCATGGTGATTTAGAGACTCTAATGATTTTATTTTGTAAAAGAATATTAATTTCTGTTTTACAGAATTCCATTATTTCTTGATTCATTTGAATGGGCTGTGCTTTAGTAGTAATGGCCTGTTCATTGAATCCTTCAATGTATGGGAGTTCGACAATATGTCTTTTTCTTTCCCAAAAATTATTTGGAAAATCAGAGCATATTTCTTGTTGAAAATATTTTTGAAGATTGACTATCTTAGTAACCAACTCCGGGGTTTTTTAAATCTGCTCACTTTTCTTGACTCTAATTTCATCCTTTAAAAAAGTGATATGTTGAGAAAGATTATTGATTCTGAAAATAATATTTTCTCTAATAAAATCACTTTCATCTTGTGAGAGAGTTTTAACAAAAGGAAAATGCAATTCTTTTCCAAGAATAGAGGTTTTAATATCATTTAAATCAGTACAATAAGGTTTTATCTCAGTGATAAAAGGAATTCCAAGAATGATATCTTCATTGATAGCTTAAGTAATAATAAATTAGTTTGTTAGACAAATACCATTATTGCAAATATGCACTTTTTTAAGCTTATAATTAATTCTTAAAAGTTCTCCTATAACGGAGTATAATTTTGAAGTACTTCTTTTGCAAATACTAAGTGGGAACAATTCATTTTACTATGCAGTTACGATCTGCACCACTGTCAAGCAAAACGATTTCGTTAATTACTATTGACTATAATATGAACATGTATATGGTGACTCTGAGGTCTGACCGAGGAAAGGACAGTTACTCCTGGAGCTTCAGAAGTAGAAGGGATATCACCAATTTTGGTGAAGAAAAGTTCAGCCAAATGGTCATTATTGATATTCAGAGGATCAATATCATCATCGTGAGAAGTTTCATGATCAGAATCGGGGTCCTGTAAGGTGGCCTTTTTGAGGATTTGGTCAGTAAGGATGTCGGTTTCGACTTTTCCAAGTCTAGATTTGTTATTTTGGATTTCTTCCTTGAGACTAGAGACCTCATGACAAAGATAAAAAATAGTGGGTTCAGACTGACTATCCTAGCGATTCATGATATGTTTCATGCTGAAAGGTTCAACAACTGGTCTGGGTTTAGGTTTTTCAGTGTTGAGAATGAGATTCTTGAGCTTTATAAGATAGCGTTTTCTAGACTCTTCATCATTGATATGTTCGATGATGTCGGAAAGAGTTTCTTTAAAGTCGTTAGAATGGACCCTGATTCTTTGGGGGGTTTAGTCACAGACACAGAAAGCTTCAGTACAATTGCAATCTTTACCTGATTAGCTAGAATCAGATTCATAATCAATATTGATGTCTTCATCCTCACTTTATTCATCTGAATAGTGAGGTGAAGAGTCAAACAAGGGTTCATCAAGAATGGAAAAGAGTTTTTCCTTAGTGTCTTCATCTAACCAAGGAGGTTGATCTTATTCTTTTTGGTTTTGGATCTATATTCGCTGGATTTATGACCAGATTTTCCACATGTCCAACAAACATCAAGTTTATAATCTCTGGGTCTCTTGGACCAGGATGTCTTTATGCTAGGTTTGGTTGAATCTCTTCGATATTTAGTTCAATAAGATTTCTTAGTGTTTTTGTCTTTCTTTACTCGATAAGGAGGAGTAAAGAAACTGAAGTCTTCACAGAAACTTCCTAATTCTCTCCTAGAGGAAGATTGCTCTGTTTTGAGCTGATGTTTGAGTGTGATATATGTGCAGAGTTTGAGCCCTATGATGTTGATGTTACTGACAAGGTCCGCATATGTTAACTGACTATAAGGAATCCGAACATCATTGTTGTCTTGGATTTTGGTTCTGACCTTATCGGTGAAGATGGGGGTAAGACCACTTATGAAGCATTCTTTCTAGAAATCTAGATGACACTCTAGACGGATCATAACTTTGCTCAAGAAAGCATGTTAATATCTAATGAAGTCATCTAGAGTAGGACAACTAAGGTTATTAAGGATTTGGAGACTCCTATCCTAGAAGAGTTTGGGCTCGCCAATGAAATGTTTAGCAGCATTATAGAGAAGTGTGGCACAAACATCTTCTCTAGTAACTTGAGTGGAAGTTTCAGAAGTTCCTTCTGTTTTGACTATAGTTTATATTGCCGAAGCGTTATAAATGAGTTGCTTGGTCTCATCATTGCAGTAGTTATCCCAGCAATGTTTCAACATTCCAGTGAATCCAGCAACAACATGATAGCTACTCCTATCTCATGGAGTTTGTTGTAGATTTGATGCTCCACCAGGCCATCAATGTTCCATTCTGTGATACCTCTTCCTTCATGAGAGTAGGTGGACATGAAAACATTTTCCTCATACTGAAGGTCTGGAAAAGAAGGAAGACTGTGATAGTGTATTCTGTTGTAAAAATGATCATTCGTCAGTCTATGAAGAAGAGTGGTTTTTTCCTGAAGGGTAGAAACTTTCTTCTGGTTTTTACCATCTTTGGTAGAGATGTTAAAATTGGAAAGTTGTTCATTGATTTTATCAAGAACATTTTCGGAGATTTAAAATGTGTCTTTGAATTTGGGAAACTTTTCCCTGGAGAATTAAACCCTTCGTTAGGTTCAATGCTCTGACTTGAAGAAATAGAAGATGGAGTATGTCTTCTACTTATGGAAGGTTTGGAATCTTCGATTTTTTTAGAAATGTTATGAAGAATTTGGTTGGAGTAGTTGTTCTGTTCTACTACTCGATCTATGTATGTAGAGGTGGCAAAAAAGGCAGGCTTATCATCTTTTTCGTTTAAAAGGAGAGGCCTTGATAATGGTACCTACAATAGGGATATTGATTCCTTCAAGAGGAGGAGTGGTAGATTCTACAACTTTATTAGAAGTTGTATACCATTTGTTGATGATGACTTCAAGGGATTCGATTTGGTTATCGATTTTGCCAGTCATCTCAAAGCATTTAAAGAATTTGATTTCGCAACCTATTATTTTCATGTCTGCATTCCACGAATCTCTGAAGGCTTCTCTTTGTTGAAGAGTATAAGTAGCAACATACCACTTTCTCTTTGTTTGGTTTTCAGGATGGGTCCAGAGTTTATGAAGGATAGTTTGGTCAGGATTGAAAGTATCGCCTGCTTTTAGCATCGTGATCCATCCTTGTTTTTCTCCCTAAGGGGGCGCCATTTCACTAGCAGTGGGATTGGTAGGGAGATCTTGGTAAAAGACTTTAGGAATATCTCCCGAGAAGTTTACTCCCGTGACTTTTCCCTTGTAATTATCAGCATGAATAGTCTCTGCTTCCTCAGGGGCTTTTGAAGAAAAATGTGGTCTGGGAACGGGTCTCGAAGGACACGAAGTCGAAGGACTAGACCAGGACTATCTTCTATGTGATGAATATCTCATAACAGAAATGTCAAGAAATTTGAGTTCTATAGATCCATCGGGGAACTCAATGTCTCTTTCAATTTGAGATCTCTCAGAGTGAGACGAGAAAGGTTGGGTTATGGCATCAAAGTGCCAATCATTGTTGGAAAGTACATTATTCTATTTTAGAAGTCTAGGGACAAAGATAGTACCATGTTCATGGTTGGCTTCCATAAGCATAGTTACACCTTTCTGGCTCTCAATACGAGCCTTTGGTGCAAGAGTGGTTTTCATAAGCCTGCAATATACTTTATAGATAATCGCTATCTCTTGAGTATTGGCTTTGTTGTTCAAATTCTTAGTTTTGACATTGAGAGTCAAGGAATCCATGAAATTAGCATTATTAATGTTAACTGAAAAGTTAGGATAACAATTAAAGTATACCAGGCCATCAACAAGGTTACTTTGGAGGACTCCTAATAAAGAATCATCAAAATTAAGAAAACAGTCATCTCTAAGGAAGACACAAACAGGAATATCTAAGCCTTTTCGGAAAAGAGGCTTGATAAACAGTCTCCTAATTATGATTGTATTAACATTGAATTATGATATTATGATGAATTCATGTGATTTCTATGGTAAACCCTAATCTAAATTGATGAATGTGATCTTTCTGGGTTTATGCTATTAGAGGCAAAGTTGAAGGTTCATATGTGATTTTCCTAATTCAATGTTATGTGTAGTAATTGATCAAAGTTAGGATCACCTAATCATGAATTGAACTAGATTTTATTGAATATGAAGGATCTTGACATGTAAAGTTAGAATTGAACCTTTATGATCAATTATGACTGGAATCACCTAGTAATGAAGGATGTGATTAAAATACCTTGAAATCTAAGTATAATGATAAGATCAAAATAGAAAGCTTTGAGTATAAGGCTTGTGGTCATGAATGTTGATCACTAGAGTTTGAAGGTAAATCCAATATGATGAACTATGAATGTTAAGGCTTTGAGAGTAATGTCTATAAGTGAGATTAGAAGTTTCAAGTATGGAATTGTGGTAGAAGGCCTATACCTACCCAATCTACATTATGAGTGCTTAAGTGCACAAAGTGATAGAATCACTTGAGTTATGCTAGTATCCATGTCTAATGTGGAATTATAGACATGACATTATGCATGAACATGATATGACATGAAAGTTTCTCTCATATTGAATGATTCTAGGTTGACTTAAGAACCTAAAATGAATCAAAGCATGTTAGTCTAGAATAGCTTGATGTTGTGGCATATGTTAGTCTAGAATAGCTTGGCTTAATAGGATAAGACCAAGATGGATAGCTTGGGATGGAGGATCTATACTCTCCTAAGGTATAGCTTGACTTGGTATTGTTAGGATTCCTTCATGTATAGCTTGAATTGGTAAGACAAGACCATTTAATGGTAGCTTAGGATTGAGGAATTATGCTCTACTAAGGTTAGCTTGAATTAGCATTGGTAGGATTCTTTTCATGGTAGCTTGCATTAGAATAGGCATGGTAGCCTAGGATGAGGATACATACTTTCCTAATGAGTAGCTTGAACTAGCATTGTTAGAATGCATTTCATGGTAGATTGATTTGGTTAGGACAAGACCACTTCATGGTAGTTTTAGGATTGAGGACATATACTTTCCTAATGGTAGCTTGGGATTGAGATTCATACTCTCCTAAGGATAGCTTACATTAGCATCTTGGTGTGCTTGTATTGTTAGCTTGAGTTAGTAGTACTCATGGTATCTTGGGATTCAGAATCATACTCACCTAAGGATAGCTTACATTAACATCATATGATGTATTGCATGGTAGTTAGGATGGGACACTTATATCCTTTCTTGGATAACTTGGACTTGTATGATCGTATGTCTCCATGGTATCTTGACTTAGCATAGTAAGGTCATGTTAGTTAGATTATTAGCTTGGTCTATCCTAGTAGGGTGCTATTCCTTGGTTGCCTTGAATTGATGTCTTGTGCTCATTCATGTGTGATGACTTGCCTAGTACTAAATAGAAAAGTACCTTATATGAATAGAGGCAATTAGTCTAGAGGGACGAGTCCTGAACTAGTGAACATTCATGATAGTGGGTAGTTGTATGGGATGGTATCCATACATGGCACAAGTATGACATTGGTCTAGTTATGAAGGGTTCCCTTATGTAGTATGACTTAGCTTAGGTTGTTGCTATAGTTTCCTTCCAAGATATGATTGACTAAAGGTGATAGTTCCTTTATCTATATGAAGATAGAAAATAGTAAGACCAAAGGAGGGTGAATATGACTAGGATGACCCCAAGGTTATGCTTAGTGTAAAGAGTAGTATGGGATGCCTTTTTATGCATTGCACAAGTGTGGCTTGAGGTTACCTAGAAGTATGGTGCCTTATGGTAAAGGAGTTTAAGACTTAACCATGCATATAAACTATGATTAAGATGACCAAAAAGGAATACTTGGCTTCGGTAGTATTATGGGATGCTATTCTTGCTTTGCACATGTATGCTTTTGAGTTTACTTGAGAATGGTGCTATTATGGTATGGATGACCAAGAGTCTATTATGCTTATATGAGTATTACTTATCTCCTATGCTCATTAACTATTTCTTATGTTGACTTATGTTTATATGAAGCTTATGTTCCAGACCATGCTATGACTATGACGATTATGCTATGACTATGATGATTATGTTATGACTATGTTATTATCTCTAATGGTAATATCTTATGTTCACTAACCATTTCATATGCTCTTATGTTGTATGTTAGCTTTCTTACTTGGTACATTTTTGTACTAATGCATATTGCCTACATTCTAACCAAATGTAGGGTTTGGAGACTTGAGATATACTTGGAGTTAGGTTTTTAGAAGTTGCAAGGAGTTGAAGATCTTGGTGAGTCCTCATAGCTTCGAGGACAAAATCCACCTTTCCTTTATCTCTTTTATATTTATGTTAAGACTATTGAATGGGCTGTGTCCCAAGAGGTTATTCTAAAAGTTGTATTAGATGGTTTGAGACAAAGAGTATAGAAAGACTCCCGTTTGCTTATGAAAATGTGTTTGATTGTATGGTTTAATAGAAGTTTTAAATTTTCCATACTTTTCTAATATCTTATGTTATGATGATGCTATGGGCTTGCATTAGACCCCTTTTGGGTCAAGTACGCCATGTTACGTCTAGGGGGTACCCTTGGATCGTGACAACTCACTGATATTTAGTTGTTTACTAGTAGTTTCAATTACCCATATTTCCAAATTTGCCTATAATCTATCACATCCTAAGAATCCCTCTCCCTATTGATAGTTCAAAGTGTTTGTGATTGTTTCGTAGTTTATAATTAAAAACCAAAACCCCCATCTGACATTCGTGTCATCCCTTTAATTTGATTAATGTCTTTTTTCGACAATTTCTATTCCTATAGCTGATTAGACCACATTTGTACTTCCTAATTGAATTTGAACACGTACTGTTCCGTGTGGGATTCGACCCCAACTCATTTGTTGGGTTTTATACAGATTAACAATCATTGACACCTAAAATTGGATGAGGTGTGCTTGCAAATGATAAATCATGTCTCAATAGCCATCTATTACATCAAGAGTGACCGGGAGGTAACCCTGACATCACGTACAATATCTAAAAAGTAAAGACTAAAAGAGATAAAGGCGCGGTCCTCGAAATATGAGGACTCACCAGGTACGATCAACGTGACTCCTAGACACGAGAATGAGAACCTGTAACGTCCGACCCTATATTGAAGAAAACAATGTGTAACATCCCGTATGCTAGAACTACCAAAATGCAGATTTCATGAGTTGCAGGTGGCACCGACGGGCACCACCCATGAATCGTATGGGGACCCACAATCTGTTCTGCTGCTCCGTGGTCCTCAAACCGAAAGCTAACCCTTCTCGCATATCATAGGCATACTAAAGATAAATGAATCAATAAAGACTGTGCAGAAGCTAAATCATAAGATAATCTGAAATGATAGGGAAAACCCATATACTAAATCTGAATATATAAACAATGAGAGTTCAACAACAACTGAAAAGTCAATCTCAAACACTAAAGCTGAAACTATCTATGTCTGAAAACAACCTCTAACTGACTAGAAGTGCTGGGACATGCCCCAGCTAAATCTAGCAAAGCTAAAACTAAAACTAAAAGCAAAGGAAGATAATTATGTCACTCATCCTCGGAGAATGAGGACTCACTACTGATGCTTCTGAACTAGAGATCGGGAATCGATCTATGCGTGATCTGGAAGTTGAAGACCTGAACCTACATCATGAGAAAATGTAGCGCAGAGTATGCATTAGAACTTGAAAGGTACTAAGCATGCATTATGGAATAAAGCTAAACAATAAAAGCATATATCTGAACATGATAATGTTACTGGAAATACTGAACATGAGCTAACTGAATGCTATGACAAAGCTTATAACATGTTGAGACTGAATACTTAACTATACTGATAACATGGTCAATGCAATAGCATCTGACTGAACTGTGGGAGATACTAACAACCGACATAAAACCACATGAGCTAAATGTGGAGTTCGATGTATACGCCCCATCGAGAGGACCCAATATACCCTACCAGAGGTATAGAGGCATGACAGGTGTGATCACTAAAATGTAGCTCGCAGAATGGACTTACAACCTACGGGGCACGTAGTTCTGCGACTTTGAGGGAGACTGACCCAAGTCCCCTCGGTATTAAGCTTCTCCCAATTAATTATGTACTTAACAATTTTTAACTAAAATGCTGAAATTCTGGATAGCTCAAAATGCTGACATGCAAACTAAGAATGCAACATTAATATACCGATAATCATACATTTGTAAATTGATGCATGTATATAAATAACTGAAATAACAGACCTAGCACGTGTAATTCATGAACTAGAAGAACTACATAACTAGGGAATTTATAAAAAATGATATTGAATTCATGAAAATCTGATTTGGATCATTCTAACAGCAGAAACCCAACAATTTCTAACATTCAAGAAACCCTAGGTCTAAACATGATTGATGTTTGCATAATCAAGTACACAACTTCCGATGCAAGTGTCTACGATCCTACAATAGTATAATAACCCAACCACGGGTTGGGATCCTTCCTAAGGGAGTTGTTTTGAGATAATAGAAATATAGGATTTAGTTCTAACTAGTCGTAGCTAAACATATTAACGATTAAAAATATTGTAAATTAAAGGGGGACACAAGAGTGTCAATTAACAATGGGGGTTTTGTCACTAGTGAGTAAAAACAACAAAATTAACAAAGAGATCAAATGAATAAAATGGGGATTCTTGGGATGTGAATGGAATACGGTATAGAATAAATCATTGGGTAGATGCTTTTGATAGAGAACTCGTAGAGTATTTGTGACTTGGCTAGACTTTAATGGGGATAACCTTTCTCTCGAGCAACTTACCCCATTTCAAATGTGTTCCTCTCGGACACCTACTTGCCGCATGAAGAACAATTTTTGCCTTAACCCACTCACTCTGTCAAGTTGAGTGTGTGGACATGGGACTAGGGTTCACTCTCTCGAGCTGAACCTTATGTCGATCCACTCACACTGGCCATCAATCTAGTGGTCTTAGTTCTACGACATCTCTCTCGAGCAAGCCGAAAAGACAAAAATAAACTTGTATTTGCAACTACAAATTCATTAAATTCATCCACAACTACTAAACAAAATCACATTTAAATTGCGAATAGACTATCACCAAGCAATAACCAACAACTAATTTAACCCATAATCATAAAATCACACCCCAAGAATTGGGTTTTAGCCACACATCAAGAGATAGAAATTTATACCTAAATGAGCTTTCATTCAAATGGATATGAAGATTTAAGTCTTGTTACAGGCCAAGAATGAAGAATCGAAGAGACCCAAATCCAAATCTTGAAGATGAAACCCTTTGGAACTTCAAGTCTTCAAAACCGCCTCAAACATGGAGCATAAGTATCAAAAAGTACTATTCTATATGAAAATTATAATAATTGTTCCACACTTAAAACTACAACTCTAACTAGTATTTATAGTTTTCACTGATTTGTTCTGCAATGGATCATTCGGCATTGTTAGTTGTAATCGCCGATCAACTCGGTGATTCGCCTTTTGGTTAGTTCATCGCCATCTCGCACCATCCTTTAGCATCGATGTTCTCTGGGTCATTGGGCGACATGGTATTGCTTCGCAAAATTTCTCGGTGATATGCCGACTGCTTCTTTTTTCTGCCGACTTGATCCTTTCAGAACAGAAGGCGAAGTAAAACCCTTCGGCGACTCGCCAAGTGGACTCGGCGATCCTCAGGCCTTTAACTTTATTTCTTCGTTATTTTCAGCCTTTTCGTTTCGTTTTGCGACGTAGTGTCAATGCTTTCCTTCAAACTTTAAATACCTGAAACTTAAGTGTTTTCATCAGATATTGAGATAAAATAAGCATTTGAGGACACAATTTCTATTAAAATATAGCCGTTAATTAGTCCAATTTGTGGACTCATCAACACCCCAACATAATGTTTTGCTTGTCCTCAAGCAAACTCAAGTTCAGCCATTCAAAAAGGGTGTCTCGAACAGTGCTACATAAGACTGAATCATGATTGCACACAACAAGACTCAATTTATTTATGCAAGGATCAATTGTGTACTCAAAGATTTAAGTTGTGACACACCATTACCAAAGATTCTCAAGCTCACAATACTTGCTTCAAATGCAAGTTCAAGCTCTACAAAAGCCTTCGAATTCCCTCACACAAATGATGATTCCATTTTCACATGCAAAGGTATAATCAATTTAAAGTTCAGGAATTAGATACAACGCTCACACTCACAAAGATGAACACAATGCATGATTTCACCCATAGGTTTACCCGTATTTTCTAATCAACATTTCTTTCGACTTTCTCAAGTTCACAAAGGTCTTAACAAGGCTTGTAACGGTGCTGAGTGTAAAGGTATGATCATTTAGGCTTAGTGACTTTTATCATCATGAGATGTGGTGCTCTCAATACTTCCTTTCTTTTTCCTTCATCATTTTCATCAGTGCATCACATTTCATCCTATTATTCGCTTCCCATGGATTGTTTGGGAACCCCATCTCTTTTGTACTTTATTCCACAATTTTATTTTTCATTCTTTTTCTTTTCTCTCTTTTTATTTTTTATTTTTTATATGGAGGGGTTCCTTTTTTCTTAAAACCATGAGTAGGAGGAGACTTTCTTTGCACTTCTTGACTTGCCCTTATCTTTTCACCACACCCCCAGCTTAGGCTTTTGGCCTAAGTTGGCTATTCAACTAACCACAATTCAAGGGGATTATAGGTAATGGATTAAAAAAGGTCTGGTTTTCAACAAGTTTCTTCCAAAGAAGGGTAAGGCTGAAAGGGTGTTCAAGAGAAAATCACACGATTACAAGGTAGGTCAGAAAAGAGGTATATGTCAAACTGGTTCTCACTCTTCGAAGTTGCCTAAGATCATATCAAGGGAAAGTCTTACTTAGTTAACCGGACCAACAGGGCAAATTGTAGGTATTGTCATGCAGGGTTCTAGGTAAGTTTATCACACAAGGCATCGACACTTAGGTCAAACAAGACTCCACACTTTTGCTTGTGTGCAACGGTCATCCCAAGAGAATCAATATGATAAATGGTTAATCGCAATGAGATGCAAAGAGTTTACATATTGTCTATGCAACTTCATTTGGGCTCATCGTAGCCGTACATTCATGTTCGTTCGATTGAGAGCACTATTCAAGTCATCGGTATTGATCAAAATTGGGACTCAAATTTTGCACAAGTACAACCACATTCACACACAAGAGGTGGAAATATTTTTCGGATGGGTTAAAATCATTTTGCAATAAAATAAATAAAATGAGCCATAAGCTCAATCATCCATAGAAACAGATAAAACACAATTTTAAAGCATAACAACCCAAATATATACACAAAACACAACTATCAACACAAAAGGTGTGGGCTTCACCCTACCACAATTAAAAACATTTGTCCTCAAATGCAAATAACAGAATATCTAGACTTTATAATACAGAAAGACAGAGGGAGATAGAGAAAATCTTGTCTACACTGTCGCTTTATCTGTCTGGGCATCAGTGCCCGTAGTTACCCCAGAAGGACCAGCTTCACTGGATCCAGCAGCAGGAGCCTTTGCCAAGGAAGCCTGCACAACATCATCTATCATGATTTCTTCAGTCTTGGCTATGTCGTCTGATGCAACTCCCTCAAACATCTCTTCATCAGACTTTGCCTCTGATTTAGGATCGGCTGTATGCTCCATTCCATCCCCATTACCTGTGGTGGTCTAAGGCATTTCGGGCACATCTAGAATTTCTATTGTTCCAAAGATCATGGACATATCGGTGGACTTTAGGTAGTCCACATCTTTTCTCAGCTTTGCAATGGCGGGCTTTAAGGTTGTCACCTCCTCTGTGGCTCTTTGGTCACACTCACACACTGCTATCCTGGCCACTAGAGCATCAATAGTAGTGTTCAATGGTTTCACAACATCATCGAGGGCTTCTTGAATCATTCCTGGAATGGAGCTTTCTATGTTGGCAGCCCAACAATCAGTGGATTGGGCAAGTTGTCCCATCCGGATCAAGGATACCTGAGTGATCGGCGCACATGAGGCAATAACAGCAGTAGGTCTGGGTGGTAATGCATCATCAGAGGGACCTGGAGGGTCAACAGAAGTGGTAATGGCGTCAGATATACCTCAAGGACCAGGGGTCGAAGTAGGCAAAAATGTCTCTGCAAGTATAGATGTAGTGACCAAATCTTCCTTCTGCTTTTTATCCGCTTGGTCCTTAAGTTATTCAACTTCAATCTTTCGGATATCGGTGCAGATGGTGCCAACCAATTCCATATCCTTCTTTGTATATCTAGGCACCCGAGCTCTTTTGCACAATGCAGTGATTAATACCGGGAAAGAGAGAGATGTCTGGCCCTGCTTTGCACGCATATGGATCTCAGAAGCAATGATCATCCCTAGATTTATCCTGGTTTTCTCTATGATGCATCCAAGACAAGCTGCCTTAGCAAGGGGAAGGATTGATTCATTCTGTGATGCAATAATTGTGCTGCTGATGAACCCGAACTAGTATATTGCACCTATGTTCAAATCTTTCTTTGCAATCGAAACTCCTTCTACTAACCAATTCGAAGCATTATCATCTTAGATTAGCGGGGTTAACCACTTTTTCATCTTATCTAGCCTCTCTGTTCTGATCAAATGCTGGCAGTGATCATTAATCTTATTGGACATACCCAAGGCTGTGTTGATAGACTCACTGTCACAAGCTACCTTTCTCCCTCTGACAACCACGTAGTCAACTACTTTGAAAGACGACACTAGCCTCTTCCGTTGAGGTACCAATGCACTGTATGCATTGTAAAATTATCTGACCCAACTTGGTATGTAAGAGCCACAGGGTTTTGTGAAGATTTGAAATTTGTGATATTTCAGGCCCTCCATTATCTCGGGATACCTATCGATCACCCCATCTATGGACAACCATTTTTCCTCAATAATCGTTCTCAGCCCCTCAGACTTTAATCTATTCATTGATTTAGGTGGGGGGCCTTGTATTGGAGGTGCTAGTACTATTGCCTGCTCTAGAACTGGAGGAGTCAGAGTAATGGATGGAGCATTTCTGATCCGAGATGGGTTATTCAGCTGTTTAGATTGTAACTCATTCCTCCGTGCTTCCATCAGTTCATCTTCATCAGAACCCATACTCTCACTGTCATATGTTATTTGTTCATTGGTGTAAAAAATTGTACTATTGGAACTTGCATCTGATAGCTCAACGGTTTTGTCCTTTCCCTTGCCTTTCCCACTAGTTGTGGAAAGTTTAGTGGCCTTGTTCCTGGATGCAGTTGCATCCTCATTGATTGTGATGCCTTTTTCTTTGCCTCGGGGTGGTGTGTTGCTACCTGCTTTGTTAGGTTTATTCATACATGCAAACGATTGGGAAGAGTTAGGGAAACATCAAATAGAAGCATATGTAATCTACTGCAGGAAGACTCGCCAAGTGGATCGACGAGTCGCCGAACCTCTTTCGCGAGATAACTCGGGCTCGCCAAAAGGATTGGCTTCAAATTATAGCAAGTCGGTGATGGGAAGGTCCTTTCGGTGAATCACCGACTCCTTTCAGCGAGCATGGGTTTGTCTGCTGAAAGGTACAGTGCATTAGGGGGTCAGAATAGCATACAAAGGGGGATCAAGAGTACTATCAGTGAGTCGCCGAGTGCGTTCGGTGACCCATGGCGTTTCGCCAAAAGTTATAGACTCAAACATCTAATTTGACACGATATTGAGGGCGAGATGGTGACATTGGGTGAGCTGCCGAACGATTCGGCGAGCTCGACTCACTTTGTGAAATGACCCAACTTGCCTATTTTCAATCCATCTTCTCGAAGTCAATCCCTCAAACCCCAAAAGCAAAATCAAAGCATGAACTAACGAAATTCAAGGAAGGCCCATACTACCCATCACCCCTGGATACTCAGATTTCTCCCAGATTTGCTTAATTTGGCCATTTGACGATATTTGTTCTTAAGAGTGGTGTCACCCCCTGTATCTTTGAGAAATTTTTTGACATTTACACAAAGGTGGGCTACTCAGACTCCACCCAGTCAATCTAATGACACGTAATCACAACCTAATTTATTAAAAGGCACAAAAATTCCGGGCATTCGACAATCAAACAATACGGGCAAGATTTTCAAATTAAAATAGCCATTTAATCATTCTAATCCTAACAGAGAGGCCCATCACACATCTATAAGATACGATCATTGCAAAAGAGTACAAACTATTTGAAAGTAAATTTGGGGTTGGTAGAACTAACCTTTTGTGTCGATTAAAATATGATTGAAAAGCTAGGCAACAAAGAAATCCAACTCTGAGCACAAATCAACCAACCAAAATACTAGTGGAATATAAGAATATTGGAAATACTACCTTGGTGCGAGTTTGTGAAGATTAAAAGTGAGGGGAAGTGAAGGATTTCAAATTCTAGGACGTTTGACCATTATAAACCGTCCAGTTCACACCCATTCGGTGACATTAGTAGCACTTGCCGATCTAGTTGGTGACACGCTGAATGGTCATTTACCTCGCCGAGTTTTACAAGGCCTTCGGTCAAAGTGAAGGTCCAAACGGCGGTTTTGATCGGGATCGCCAACCTGTTCGGCGATTCACTAAATGGAACTATTAGTTTGCCAAATGCAATTTCCACACACTCTCCACTCTTTAATTTGTTCATTCAACACACCGTTATTTTTAAAACAACAATAAACCAATAAAGGGTTTTGGGTTGCCTCCCAAACAACACCTTAGTTAACGTCGTCGCACGACGTAGGCTAACACCTAAATTTCAGTTTTGGGGTTAACCGAAACATCACTTGGCAACCCCCTACTTTGTGGTGGATTAAGATGAGGCATCACATGACCCGTAAGGTTCTCGAGCAGCTGAATGGATCTGGAATGAAAACCAATCATCTATTTCATCACTTTGATGTCCTCATTCAACTCTTTTAGCACCCTATCGTGCTCACTTGTAGAAAATGATTGAGAGCATTCCTTCGACACGTTTACCCTCATTGTTCTTGGGCTTTTTTCTCTCATGAAGGGGGACGTATCTGTCCTTCCTTTTGCATTAAACTTCAATCTCTACTATCTTTTTGGATAACTCATCTATTTGAGTCATCTGCGTGGACAACATGAAGTCTTTCTATACTTCTTGCTTTGATTCAGCTATGAGATCAAGAAGGTGGGCTGCTATCGCATAATGCTATTGTGTAATACCACCCGGAATGAGTTGGTCAGCAATTGCTTTGTTTCTGGGGCTAAGACTTCTATAGAAGCAGTCCAGGAGGACTATATCGGGAATGTCATGAGTGGGGCATCGAATGAGAAGCTATTTAAACCTTGCCCATGCATCATGAATCCGTTCACCTTCTAATTGTTTGAAGGTTAGAATGCAATCCCTGAACATCATTACTTCTAATGGAGGAAACTCCATTTGCTCAAGAGTTTTGCTTCACATACTCACCCTCTCTGTTTCAAAGCTCAAACAAGCAAAATACAAAACTAAAATTAAGTAAGTGATCTACCTCTAAGAAGAACAAAAATTCTACTAATCTAAAATTTTTCAAATAACACCACTCCCCGGCAGCGGCACCATTTTGATGTTTGCGTAATCAAGGACACAACTTCCGATGCAAGTGTCTACGATCGTGCAATAGTATAATAACCGAACCAAGGGTTGGGATTGTTCCCAAGGGAGTGGTTTTGAGAATTAATACAAAAATAAAATTAAGTTCTAGATAGTCGTTGCTAAAGACATTAATGATTAAAAACATTGTAAATTAAAGGGGGACACAAGAGTGTCAATTGACAATGGGAGTTTTGTCACTAGTGAGTAAAAACAACAAAATTACAAAGAGATCTAATAAATAAAAGGGGGATTCTTGGGCTGTGAATGGAATACGGGATAGACTAAATCATTAGGTACATGCTTTTGAGAGAGAACTCATAGATTATTTGTGACTAGGCTAGACTTTAAGGGGGATAAGCTTTCTCTCGAGCAACTTACCCCGTTTCAAATGCATTCCTCTCAGACACCCACTTGCCTAATGAAAAACTACCTCCACCTTAACCCACTCACTCTCTCGAGCGGAGTGTGTGGACGTGGGACTAGGGTTCACTCTCTCGAGTTGAACCTCAAGTAGACCCACTCACACTAGCCATCAATCTAGTGGTCTTAGTTTTATGACCTCTCTCTCGAGCAAGCCGAAAACACATCAATAAACTTTTATTTGTTATTACAAATTCATTAAATTCATCCACAACCACTAAGCCAAATCACATTTAAACTACGAATAGACTATCAACAAGCATGACCCAACAACTAATCTAACCCATATTCACAAATTCACACCCCAAGAATTGGGGTTTTTAGCCACACATCAAGAGATATAAATTTATACCTAAATGAGCTTGCATTCAAATGGGTATGACGATTGAAGTCTTGTTACAGGCCAAGAATGAAGAATCCAAGAGACCCAAATCCAAATCTTGTAGATGAAACCCTTTGGAACTTCAAGTCTTCAAAACCCTCTCAAACTTGGAGAAAAAGTATCAAAAAGTACTCTAACTAGTATTTATAGTTTTCACTGATTTGTGCTACAGCGGATCATTCAGCATCGTTAGTTGGAATCGCCGATCAACTCAGTGATTCGCCTTTTGGTGTAGTTCATCGTTGTCTTGCACCATCCTTCAACATCGTCGTTCTCTCGGTCATTGGGCAACATGGTACTGGTTCGCGAAACTTCTCGGCGATACGCCGACTACTCCCTTTTTCCACCGACTTGATCCATTCCTTTAGGGCTCATCATACTGGAACAAAAGGCGAAGTAAGACCCTTCGGCGACTCGTCAAGTTGACTCGGCGATCCTCAAGCCTTCATTTCTCCGTTCTTTTCAGCCTTTTCGTTCCTTTTTGCGACGTAGTGTCCACGCTTTCCTTCAAACTTCAAATACCTGAAACTTAAGTGTTTTGATTAGATATTGAGATAAAATAAGCATTTGAGAACACAATTTCTATTAAAATATAGCCCTAAATGAGTCCAATTTGTGGACTCATCAGTGATAGAGAATCAAGAATCTGATTGATTTCTGGGGACCTAATGGGTGAAAGGAATCCACTAGTGAAATCCCATATACCTGGTGAGAAATTTCACAGAGAAAACTTTTGATTTCGGGGCTTAAACTAATGAAAACCTGCTGCGTTCTTGGACTAGGGCTTGGTCGACTCTTTCTCCCATTAAGTAGACCGACAGATTGTACATGGGTCCCGTCTTTCAAAGGTCTAGAGAACAAGTCTTTGAACCCATCGACGGTTAACCAAGACGGTCCGTAGGTGGAACCGAGGACTGTATGCCTCCACCGTCGATGGGGTAGACATGTATTTCGTTAAGGGTTATGTGTCTTTTAGTAATTATTTTAATTCAATACCCCATCGTTTTACCCTTTACCCAAAGTCCTATATAAAGGTTTTTACCCCGGAAATGACTCATTCAAATCATTCTCTCAATTTACCTAAAAACAAAAGCAAGATCATTTTCCGCAAAATATTTCTCTCTCTAGAAGAAGAAGAAGGAGTCAACCTAGGGTTTCTAATTCATCAATTTCTTAAGGGATTTGAAAACTAAGGTATGGTAGTCTTTATCTATGGAGCCCTTCCCTTCATAGAGTTCCCAAATTCCCCATTTTTTAAAGTTAGAAATTCCTAATTGAAGTTAGGGTTTTCATCTATGTATGGGTTCCTTTCTATTTCGATTCAATTGATTGTTTTATTAAGTATTCAGCATGAAGTGAGATAATTCAATGATTTTAAGATGAATCCCCATGAACCCATGAATACCCCCATGTTTTCTAAGATATGATGATAATGTGGGCTTGTAGCCATGAAAGAAGAAGTTTATGAAGATATGCATGCTCTATATCAAAGTGATGAAAATAATTTAAGATTCTTTGAAAGTAAAGCTTATATGTTGTTAATTATTATTGTGAAAGGATTTCTGACATTATTCTCAATACATGCATGTGAAAGGACTTTCTCACATAAGACTCTTAAGAGTTGAAAGGTTTTCTCAACTAACTTAGAATCAAGTTTAGGAGCTACTCTAAAGAAAGTAAGCTTGGATTGGCTAGTTGAATTGCCTTCCATGAAGAATAGGTCAAGTAAAGAATTATGAATACTCCGTGGGATTTATGCTTAGCTCTCCCATAGCTAGAGGTCGGGCTTCTACTAATTAAAAAAATATCACTATCCCATACCTATGTGCCACCATAGAAAGATTGTCATAGATAGACATTAGCTAGTGAATCCATGTAAGGTAAAGGTTAAGTCTCTTGCCTTGGCAAGTGAGTACATCCCTTTTCGGTGTGAGGCAGACACCGAGATGTAATTCTCACAAGAAGAATCACAGTAATCAGCGGAAAACAAGAGAGATAGAAGAAGAGACACGAGATAAGAAGCAATTGGACACTAAATGATGTATTAAATCCAATAACCTCCAATCTAGATCCTAACAAGAACCCAATCCGGATAAATATATTGACACAAGAAAAGGAAATCAAAAGCAACCTAAAGGTATATTAAACCTAAAAACCTCAATCTATTAATCCACAATCAAGTACCAAATATCTTACGAAGACCTCAAGGAAATTGAATCTCTAAGCAACCCCCGTTTCTAAACAAGGTTCAACAAAAGCTTTACCAAGCTCTCAAGTCTCTCAAAGAAGATCCAATTCATCATTCATCAATATTCAAAATAGTCTAAGTCTGAAATGAACCCCTAAAGGATTATTTATTGTTTTAGGCATTATTACATAGATGGGCCCAAAAGTTACCCGAAATGGGCCAATGGGTTAGCTAAGCCGGGCTCACCCAATCTTCTTGCCAAGTTACCGATCAGTCGGTGATGTGAACTGCTCCCTTGGCTCCTCCCTTGATGGCTACTATAACCTTCGGCGGTCTGGGGGTCAATGGGTGATGCGTCGAATGTCCTCCGTGCTCGCCGAATGGCCAGCCTTCTCTTACAGCTTATTGGATCAGTTGGCGATCCTGGAACCCTCGCCAAAGGGCTTTGGCCAGTCACCGAAGTATCCTTCAGCTCGTCGAATGGAGTAACATTCTTCACTTGCTCCTCCTTGCTTCCTTAGGCCTCCCATTCTCCAAGTTATCATCCAAGCATGGTGTTGCCCAACAGGAGTTCCTTCAAGGTGCATATTTTCCCATGTAGGGCATGGAATCCCCTCCTTGGCATCTATAGATGCCAAACAACCTCTATTCTTATGAACACTCCATCAAAGCATTGAAGTTTATGATTGGATAGCCTTAATGTAATTTGTATTACATCATTCTCCGCTTCTTGAAAAGGATTTGGCCTTTCCTTTCAACTTCCTCTTTTCTCTAACTCCTTGGGCCTCAGCCTCCACATGCCCCTCCTCCTTCTTCTTTTTATCCCTCAACTCATCCATCTTTCAATACATGTTTATGACTTAGGATGGTGACATTGTCTTAACGACATACCTACAACCCATCGACATGACGGTATAGGTGTTGTGCCTTCCATCATGGGTTGTCGCATGTTCGTGTTGCCATGGCCTCCCGAGTAGTACATGACTAACTTGCATGGAAATCACATCACAAAGGACAACATCTTTATATTTTCCAATTTGGAACTTAATAAACACACGTTCATGTACCCTCAATTCCTCCTCATTCACCAATTGAAGTGTGTATGGTTTAGCAAGCTTAATGGTAGGAAGCTTCAAGTAGTCCACCACAACAGTGCTAGCAAGGTTGGCACAACTTCCACTATCAATGATCAAGATACATACTTGGCTCTGGATGAGGCACTTGGAGTGGAAGATATTCTTTCTTTGCTCGTGATTGATCATAGCCTTCCTAGGTATAACTCACCTTACTACATACGATGGTAGTGTGAACTCTCTCCTTTTGGCCCAAATCTCATCCTCCACCTTGGTTAGTCTAGAATTTATCATGCATATACGACCTCTCAACTCAGCCTAGCTTCTATCCAACATTCTCATCATCCGACTCCCTTCTGTAGGAGGCCTCATGTAAGATACTAAGGTAACCTTTCCATTTTGTGGAAAGGTTTGGCCTCTGGTTTCCATGGTACCTAGCAATAAGAAATACTGAACAAAACAACGAAAACAACGTTAGCATTAGTAAAATGAACTCACAATCACTCGTGTTTACACAACTTTGATTGCCTATCAAATTGGCGCGGCTAATGTTGAATATTTCTTATACTCGGTTTATCACAAAAAAAGCCAATTCTACTCTTGGTCGGAATGGATTTTTGTTTCAAGAAGAACGGACGGCTCGATGCAAACAAACAGACTTGAATCAAGAAATTACTACTAAGTAAAACAAATAAATGCACAAAAAAAAGCACTAACAATGAAGTGAATTCAAGAACCAATAGTCAACATGTAAGTAATAACAAGTTGAAAATGAGTTTAGGATTCTTGTCTACGAAATAGAATCAAAGAAAAGGAAACTAAGAATTAGAACTTGAGATTAGAAAAGGTCATAACTTGAGTTTCCCATCGCCAAACGGCCTGTTTTTTTCACCAAACGTGAAGTTCAGCTCGCCAACTTGAAGATAGGGTCGCCAAACTTTACAATATTACAAGGCAACTCAACTATCTGGGTGGAAATTCGGTGACGAAGGCTCAGCTAGCCAAATTCTACAGTAGCTCCACCAAATCGAGGGCCAACTCGGCGACCTAGCTGCCTAAAGGGAGAGGCATCGAGTGGACTAGGCGAGTTAAGTCGGGGCTCGCCCAATGTCCAGCGTCTTCTCTTGTAGACCTCGGAATTTTGGGATTTTTGTAGTCCCCCCTGTCTTTGTACTTCATTAGTTACCCCCTTAGGTAAATTTCCTTTTGTGAACAACTTTAAACTTTCTCTTTCTTCCTTTTTCCTTTTTGGGTCAAACTCATTCTCCTTTGAAGATTCCCTCCTTGAAGATTTGAATGTTCTTCAAGAACTTCAAGAATAACTATGAATACCTAAAAATAAACCATCTAGATTTTTAGCTCGAAGTTTCACGATATTCGATATACAAGATCTCTTAGATATAGGGAACAAACCCCAATAATTTTTAGCACTCAATTCCTTGCCAAATCTTCCAGATTTCAAAACCTACTTTGTATTCTTCAAGCTTCTTCAACCTTCAATGGTGGTTTCTTCAATAGTGAACCAAACCCTTTCAAATCTCAGGCCTAGACTCGAAATAGGTTAGGGAACACTAATCTAACATTGGAAACTCCAAAGAAGACTCAAATCAACAAGACCCACTTTAGGATTTCTTCAAAAATATTTTGAACAATTTTTTTTGTTGCAACAAACCCAAGACTAGAATAGTAGGAACGATACTATGCTCGTCTCTGATACCAAATGATGTAATTCTCAGAAGAAGAATCACAATAAACAGTGTAAAACAAGAATGATAGAAGAAGTGACAGAAGATAAGAAACAATTGGCAACTAAAGGATGTATTAAATCCAATAACCTCCAATCTAGATCCTAACAAGCACCTAATCTGGATAAATAGATTGACACAAGAAAAGGAAATCAAAAGCAACCTAAAGGTATATTAAACCTAAATACCTCAATCGATTAATCCAGAATCAAGCACCAAATCTCTTACGAAGAACTCAAGGAAGTTGAATCTCCAAGCAATCCCTGTTTCTAAACAAGGTACAACAAAAGCTTTACCAAGCTCTCAAGTCTCTCAAAGGAGATCCAATTTATCATTCATCAATATTCAAAATAGTGGAAGTCTGAAATGAACCCCTAAAGGCCTATTTATAGTTTTAGGCATTATTACAAAGATGGGCCCAAAAGTCACCAGAAATGGGCCAATGGGCGAGGTAAGCCGGGCTCGCCCAATCCTTTTGGCGAGCCGCCGATCAGTCTGCAATGTGCACTGCTCTCTTGGCTCCTCACTTGATGGCTACTGTAACTTTTGTCTGTTTGGGTATCAATGGGCAATGCGCCGAATGTCCTCCGTTCTCGCCGAATGGGCAGTCTTCTGTTACAGCTCATTGGATTAGTTGGTTATCCTGGAACCCTCGCCAAAAGGCTTTGGGTAGTCGCCGAAGTGTCCTTTAGCTCACTGAATAGAGCACATTCTTCACTTGTTCCTCCTCACTTCGTTAGGCCTCCAACGCTCCAAGCTATCATCCAAGCATGATGTTCCCATGTAAGGCATAGACCCCCCTCCTTGGCATACATACATGCCAAACAACCTCCATCCTTGTGAACACTTCATCAGAGCATTGAAGTTCGTGAAGGGATAACCTTGATGTAATTCGTATTAGATCATTTGATACCAAATAATGTAATTTTCACAAAAAAAATCAGAATAAACAATGGAAAACAAGAAATGTATAAGAAGGGACACAAGATAACAACCTATTGGTAACTAGGGGATGTATTAAATCCAATAACCTCCAATCTAGATCCTAACAAGCACCTAATCCAGATAAATAGATTGACACAAGAAAAGGAAATGAAAAGCAACCTAAAGGTATATTAAACCTAAAGACCTCAATCCATTAATCCACAATCAAGCACAAAATCTCTTACGAAGGCCTCAATGAAATTGAATCTCCAAGCTACCCCCGTTTCTAAACAAGGTTCAACAAAAGTTTTACCAACCTCTCAAAGGAGATCCAATTCATTATTCATCAATATTCAAAATAGTCTAAGTCTAAAATGATCCCCTAAAGGCCTATTTATACTTTTAGGAATTATTACATAGATGGGCCTAAAAGTGACCCGAAATGGGCGAGCTAAGCCGGCCTTGCCCAATTCTCTTGGTGAGTCGCTGATAAGTCGGCGATGTGTACTACTCCCTTTGTTCCTACCTAGATGGCTACTGCAACTTTCGGCGGACTGGGGGTTAATGGGCGATGCACCAAATGTCCTCCGTGCTCGCCAAATGGGCAACCTTCTCTTGCAGCTAATTGGATCACTTGGCGATCCTGGAACCCTCGCCAAAGGGCGTTAGCAAGTCGCTGAAGTGTCCTTCAGCTCGTCGAATGGGGCATATTCTTCACTTGCTCCTCCTCGCTTCGTTAGGCTTCCCATGCTCTAAGCTATCATCCAAGCATGGTGTTTCCCAACTGGGAGTTCTTTCAAGGTGCATATAATCCCATGTACGGCATGCAACCCCCTCCTTGGCATTCATACATGCCAAACAATCTCCATCCTTGTGAACACTCCATCAAAGCATTGAAGTTCATGAACGGATAGCCTTGATTTAATCCGTATTAAATCATTATCCCCTTCTTGAAAAGGATTCGTCTGCGAACCCATACCTAGCAAAACCATAGAAGAAGCAAACAAAAAGAAGATCCTCATGGCATGAGGATTAGCATTAGCAATAATAATTTCACGATCATGGCAATGATACACAAATTTAACATATTACCAGGTATCACAAATATCAACAAAGGGTCTATAACCCATCAAAGCAGGAGATACTTGGCTAAGCAAGATACATTGACAAAGAGGTAGAGCAAAGGAACCAATACACTTAAACAATCTCATATGTAAGCCCTCATTGGTTCCACATCCAAACAAGCACAAGACCTCCCTTATGTCAAGTAGCACATGAACACTCTCATACCTAAGTGTTAAGGCACAAGTAGTGTTGACCCAAATTAAGACCCCATCCAATGCACTAGATAACTTCAAGAGAATAATTATTCCCAATTCTTGAGCAGGTTAAAGTACATAAGTATCCCCCACCCAAATTGGTAAATATACCTCATTCAAGCACATTGAATCAAGTAATAACACCACAGAAGAATCATGCAATTGACAGATGGTGTTACTACCACACTCAGCACACTTAAAGACGACACCGTGGTCAAATGGAAAAGGATTGCATAGCTTCAAGTCAAGGAGACTCTCATTGCCCAATTTAGACCATTACTAACATAAGATATGCAACCCACACAAGTATGAATATCATCATATGCAAGTAGATAAAAGTGAGTCCTCGAATCCAAACCTTGTAAAACCATATAGGTCATAAGCAAGAAGCTTATCCTCTTAGCATGATGGGTAATACAAAGGTTTACACTTAAAGCAATTAACAGAGGAGACCCAAACTCAAGGAACAACCAAACATCCTCTATTGTAATGGCTATTAAGCCCACAGATGGAGAACAAGGACAATGGTTATTCTTCTCAACATCATGGCAATACCACCTAAAAGATGATACTTCCACCAGTTCAAATACCTTCAATCATTCATCGGGATAAAAAGAATAGAGGGTCCACAGAACAGGGTCATACCAACAAGTGTTGACCTCAAGGATACCCTGATCCACATGCAAGGCACTTCTAATCCAATTAGAGATCTCATCATATGCAAAGAGATAGTAAAGGAAGGTACAAACTTCACCTTCTCTTGGCAAATATCTCCTACCCCCATAAGATGCACATTCAACAAGATCATGCCCAGGGTAAGAAATAGAAAAGGGGTCTAGGAAGCTATCCTTCCCCACACACAATGTAGACTCTTCAAGTGGATGGTAAAACCTCCAGAAGAGCTTTACTGCATAGGGAAATGAATTAACAATGTCAACCCCCATATGCTTGCCATTTCAACCAAACATTCCCACGCAAATGCTACGATTCAGCTCACTACTGGGGTCAAATGGAAGGGCAAGCCATGTACTAGGATCAACTGCACATCAATTTACCAGGTTGTCACTCTTTTCTTCAAAAAACATACTCCACTCAACAACATGAGCTTCATCATATGTAAACAAGCAATAGAGAAAGGTGTCTCACAAATCAACCTCCTTTAGGGTATTTTCATGTGTATAACTACCAATAGGCTCAAAAGCATTGGTAATACTATCAAGGAGTGAAACACACCAAGAAGAAGAAGTAACAGAAAAACACACACCACCTTTCTCCTCATCACATTCCTTCCCTACAAGAGTACTCTCATCTTCCAAGAAGAGATTTCCATCTTTGGGAGGACACGCTTCACACCATAGTGGGTTATAATAGTAAGTATAGTTATCAAGAACTATACTACTCTCATGACTCACACCACTAGGTACATCACTAGGAGTGATTTCATCATCTTCAAATAAGATTTTGTACTTAAAGAGGGAATGATCAACCACTAGAGAAGAATTAAAATATTCAAGTTCACCCTCAAAAAGACACATCACTTTTTGAAGCATTTTTAAATACATTATCTCTATGAGCAAAGCAAACAATCGGATCTTCCACAAAACATATGCTCAAAGAGTCACTCCTAATCAATTGATCAACGTTATCATTAGTACCACCAACTTAAGGTTCCTTAATCACATTACAAGAACCCTCAACCAGTGAACTACACTTAGAAAGAGGTTGATCAACACAATCATTACAAAATAATGAGCTAGCATTCAAAGCATAGGTGTCAACACTAGGTGAACACAAATCGATCTTACTAGAAGAATCAATTTGGTCATCAATAGGATCAACTAGTGTATCCACAGTCTCAACAAGCACATTATTAATATAAGGTAAAGAATCAATAGGCTCACTTAAAGACAAGCTAACATTCACACTTTGTTCATTGGTAATGGTAAAAGTGCTAGGTTTAGCTATTATACCTTGACGCCCGCAAGAAAGATCTTCTTCACCTCGAAAGGAGACTCCCTTAGAAATGTCCGGACATCCCACAAATGTATCCATGGAAAGGGCTTCACAAGGATCCTCGAAAATGAAAGAAATAAAATGGAGAGGGGAAGAGTAAGATAGGTTAGCTTGCAACCCATAATCCTTTTGTGAGGTGAGGATCAATGTATTTTCGACTCCCACATCCTCTCTTATATCTTTATGCTCAGCCAATAACAACTTGGCCTTTCCTTTCAACTTCCTCTTTTCTCTTTCTCCTTAAGCCTCAGCCTCCACATTTCCCTCCTCTTTCTTCCTTTTATCCCTCAACTCATCCATCTTTCAATACATCTCTATGACTTGGGATGGTGACATTGTCTTAAGGACATATTTACAATCCATCGACATGATGGTATATGTGTTGTGCCTTCCATCATGGGTTGTCACATTGCCGTGTTGCCATGGCCTACCGACTAGTACATTACTAGCTTGCATGGGAATCACATCACAGAGGACGACATCTTGATATTTCCCAATTTGGAACTTAATCAACACTTGTTCATGTACAGTCAATTCCTCCTCATTCAACCATTGGAGTGTGTATGGTTTAACAAGCTTAGTGGTAGGAAGCTTCAAGTAGTCCACCACAGTAGTGCTAGCAAGGTTGGCACAACTTCCACTATCAATGATCAAGATACATACTTGGCTCTAGATGAGGCACTTGGAGTGGAAGATATTCTCTCTTTCCTTGTGATTGATGATGGCCTTCCTAAGTATAGTTCACCTTACCACATACGATGGTAGTGCGAACTCTCTTCTTTTGGCCCAAATCTCATCCTCCACCTTGGTTAGTCTAGAATTTATCATGGATAGACGACCTCTTAACTCAACCAAGATTCCATTCAACATTCTCATCATCCGACTCTCTTCAGTAGGAGTCCTCATGGAAGATTTGAAGGTAACATTTCCTTTTGGTGGAAAGGTTTGGCTTCCGGTTTCCATGGTACTTAGCAATAAGAAATACTGAACAAAACAACGACAACAACGTTAGCATTAGTAAAATGAACTCACAATCACTCGTGTTTACACACCTTTGATTGCCTCTCAAATTGGCGCAGCTAATGTTGAAGATTGTTTATACTAGGTTGATCACAAAAAGAGCCAATTCTACTCTTGGTCGGAATGGATTTTTGTTTCAAAAAGAACGGACGAGTCGATGAAAACAAACGGAATTGAATCAAGAAATTACTACAAAGTAAAATGAATAAAAGGACAAAAAGAAAAGCACTACCAAGGAAGTGAATTCAAGAACCAATAGTCAACAACTAAGTAATTACAAGTTGAAATTCAGTTTAGGATTCTTGTCTACGAACGAGAATCAAAGAAAAGGAAACTAAGAATTAGAACCTCAGATTAGAAAATGTCATAACATGAGTTTCCCATCACCAAACGACCTATTTTCTTTGTCAAATGTGAAGTTCAGCTCGCCAACTTGAAGATAGGCTTGTCAAACTTGACAATATGCCAAGGCAACTCGACCATCTGGGTGGAAGTTCGGCGATGCGCTGAATGGATTCGGTGACCAAGGTTGAGCTCGCCGAATTCTACAGTAGCTCCACCAAATTGAGGGCCAACTCAGCAAACTAACTGCCCAAAGGGCGAGGCACCATGTGGCCTAGACGAACTAAGTCGGGGCTCGCCTAATGTCCAGCGTCTTCTCTTGTAGACCTCTGAATTTTGGGATTTTTGTCGTCCCCCCTTCCTTTGACTTTAGGATTTACCCCTTTAGGTAAATTCCCTTTTGCGAACACCTTTACACTTTCTCTTTCATCCTTTTTGGATCAAACTCTTTCTCCTTTGAATATTCCCTTATTGAAGATTTGAATGTTCTTCAAGAACAACTATGAAGAACCAAAAATAAACCCTGTAGATTTTTAGCTCGAAATTTCACGAAATTTGAGATACAAGCTCTCTTAGATATAAGGAACAAACCCCAATACTTTTTAGCACACATTTCCTTGCCAAAACTTCCAAATTTCAAAACCCACTTTTTATTCTTTAAGATTCTTCAACCTTCAATGGTGGTTTCTTCAATAGCGAACCAAACCCTTTCAAATCTCAGCCCTAGATTTGAAATAGGTCAGGTAACACTAGTCTAACCTTGGAATTTCCAAAGAAGACTCAAGTCAACAAGACCCATTCAGGATATCTTCAAAAACATTTTGAATAGATTTTTTTTGTAGCAATCAACCCAAGACTAAAATCGTAGGAACGATACTAAGCTCGGCTCTAATAATAAATGATGTAATAATCACAAGAAGAACCATAATAAAAAGCGTAAAATAAGAAGGATAGAAAAAGAGCCACAAGATAACATACAATTGGCAATTAAAGGATGTATTAAATCCAATAACCTCCAATTTAGATTCTAGCAAGCACCTAATCCGGATAAATAGATTGACATAAGAAAAGGAAATCAAAAGCAACCTCAAGGTATATTAAACCTAAAGACCTTAATCGATTAATCCACAATCAAGCACCAAATCTCTTATGAAGACCTCAAGGAAGTTGAATCTCCAAGCAACCCCCATTTCTAAACAAGGTTTAACAAAAGCTTTACTAAGCTTTCAAGTCTCTCAAAGGAGATCCAATTCATCATTCATCAATATTCAGAATAGTCTAATTATAAAATGAACCCCTAAAGGCCTATTTATAGTTTTAGGCATTAATACATAGATGTGCCCAAAAGTGACCCGAAATGGGCCAATGGGTGAGCTAATTTGGGCTCGCCCAATCCTCTTGGTGAGTCGCCGATCAGTCGGCGATGTGCACTGCTCCCTTGGCTTCTCCCTTGATGGATATTTTAACATTTGACAGTTTATGGGTCAATGGGCAATGCACCGATAGTCCTCCGTGCTCGCAAAATGGGCAACCTTCTCTTGCAGCTCATTGGATCATTTGGCGATCCTGGAACCCTCGCCAATGGGCTTTGGTGAGTCGCCGAAGTGTCCTTCAACTTGCCGAATGGAGCACATTCTTCACTTGCTCCTCTCCGCTCCGTTAGGCCTCCCACACTCCAAGCTATCATCCAATCATGGTGTTACCTAACTGGGAGTTCCTTCAAGGTGCATATGTTTCCATGGGGAATTGAATCCCCTCCTTGGCTTCCATACATGCCAATCCTCATCCATGCTTGTGAACACTCCATGTAAGCATTGAAGTTCGTGAATGGATAGCCTTGATGTAATTTGTATTACATCATTTGATACCAAATATGTAATTCTCACAAGAAAAATCACAAATAAACAACGAAAAACAAGAAGGATAGAAGAAGAGACACAACATAAGAAGGAATTGGCAACTAAAGGATGTATTAAATCCAATAACCTCCAATCTAGATCCTAACAAACACCTAATCCAGATAAATAGATTGACACAATAAAATCAAAAGCAACCTAAAGGTATATGAAACCTAAAGACCTCAATCGCTAAATCCATAATCAAGCACCAAATCTCTTACCAAGACCTCAAGGAAACTGAATCTCCAAGAAACCTCGTTTCTAAACAAGGTTCAACAAAAGATTTACCAAGCTCTCAAGTCTCTCAAAGGAGATCCAATTCATCATTCATCAATATTCAAAATATTCTATGTCTAAAATGAACCCCTAAAGGCCTATTTATAGTTTTATGCATTATTACATAGATGGGCCCAAAAGTGCCCAAAAGTGCCCGAAATGGGCGAGTTAAGCCGGGCTCTAACAATTCTCTTGGCGAGTCGTCGATCAATCGACGATGTGCACTACTCCCTTGGATCCTCCCTTGATAGCTACTGTAACTTTCGGCACTCTAGGGGTCAATGGGCTATTGCCGAATGTCCTCAGTGCTCGTCGAATGGACAGCCTACTCTTGCAGCTCATTGGATCAGTTGGCGATCTTGGAACCTTCACCAAAGAGCTTAGGCGAGTTGCTGAAGTATTTTTTTCTGCTTGCTGAATGGAGCACATTCTTCACTTGCTCCTCCTCGCTTCGTTAAGCCTCCCACGCTCCAAGCTATCATCCAAGCATGGTGTTGCCCAACTAGGAGTTCCTTTAAGGTGCATATGTTCCTATGTAGGGCATGAAGCCCCCTCCTTGGCATCCATACATGCCAAACATCCTCCATCCTTGTGAACACTCAATCAAAGCATTGAATTTCGTGAATGTTATAGTTCACATGGTCTCTATGTCAGTGGAAGCTACTTCCCACACTAAATATGAACTAAGGTTACTTAAATAAGTATTTCCCAAAGAGTTCAAAAGAGAAGTTTTACTTGAATTTGACAATGACTATTATGATGTTTTCTAACGGTTTTAACTTGGTATTTGAATGAGCATGAAAAGGTCCTTTGTAGCATGATTTATATCTCTATGCATTTCTATCATACTTGGTATATTTTTGTACTAATGCATACTCTTGCCTATATTGTGTCACTCCTTGAGGCTACCCCATGGATGCGGACATGGGACCTAGGATCATGAGTGACCCCAAGCTAACCCTATTGCATATCATGAGCATACTAAAGATAAAGTGAATCCATAAAGACTGTGCGGAAGCTAAATCATGAGATAATTTAAAATGATAGGGAAAACCCATATACTAAATATGAATATATAAACAATGGGAGTTCAACAAAAAATAAAAAGTCAAACTCAAGCACTAAAGCTGATACTATCTATGTCTGAAAATAGCCGCTAACTGACTAGAAATGCTGGGACATGCCCAAATTAAATGTAGCAAAACTGAAACTAAAACTAAAAGCAAAGAAAGATAATCATGTCACTCGTCCTCGGAGAATGAGGACTCACCACTGATGCTGCTGAACTAGAGATCGGGAACCGATCTATGTGTGATCTGGAAGTTGAAAACCTGAACCTACATTACGAGACAATGTAGCGCAGAGTATGTATTAGTACTTGAAAGGTACTGAGCATGCATTATGTAATAAAGTTGAACAATAAAAGCATATATCTGAACATAATGAGGATACTGAAAAATACTGAACATGAGCTAACTGAATGCAATGACCAAGTTTAT